>NW_027283101.1:0-70629 GCF_046629955.1 Centroberyx affinis | reverse complement strand
TTCACCCAAAAATGAAAATTCTGTCATCATCTACTCACCCTCATCCCAGTTGAAACACAGGTGAAGTTTGTCCATATAACACACAGGGAGGTTGCAGCACAACTCCATAGCAGCCTTCTCCAAAACAACTGAAGTCAGTGGGGACCAGTTCTTCAGAGTTCCAAAAAGACCTACAGTATATTTACACCATCATCTAGTGCAAATCTGAACTACAGCTGATTGATTTGCAACAAATAATGGTGTATAGGTCTTTCTATTCACAGTGTGATTGTTTGGCTGTTTTTGTTTTGGAACTCTAAAGAACAGGTCCCCATTGACTTCAGTTGTTTTGGAGAAGGCTGCTACCAAGTTGTGCTGGCAACCTCCCTGTGTGTTATATGGACTAACAAATTTCACCTGTGTTTCATTTGGCATGAGGGGGAGTAGATGATGACAGAATTTTCATTTTTGGGTGAACTATTGCTTTAATACTGCACCTCTTCGGGTGTGCGTGCTGCTATTTATTGATAGCCTGACAGCTCTTTACCATGGGGATCATGCGACAGGACCTGACGCAGTCGCTCATGCCCATCATGCGCTGGTAGTCGGAGTAGTCCCCCCTCCTCAGGAAGTGCTGGTGGCCCATGTAGTTGGCGCGGTCGTAGATCATGAACATGCCGCTCTCCACCCTGATCGAATGGCAGCGGTTGAAGTAGGAGTGCAGGTCAGCGCAGTCGCTCATGCACTCATGGTGACGGCCACTGAAGTTCCCTTCCTCATAGAAGATGATCTGAGGAGAGAGAATAAAATAAGCAGTGGTGGAAGAAGTACTGAGATCTTTTACTTAAGTAAAAGTAGCAATACAACAATGTAAAGATACTCCATTACAAGTAAAAGTCTTGCATTCAAAATCTTACTTAAGTATTGGCAGCAAAATGTACTTAGAGAATCAAAGTAAACTCATTATGTAAACTGTCCCCAATTAGAGAGTTATATTTTTCATAAATTATTGGAATATTAATACTGATTTATTGACATACATGTACATGTAAGCAGCATTTTAAAGTTGTCAACGTGAAGCTAATCTTAACAATTTAGCTATACTTTTGGGTAGTCTAATCTATAACAATGCTATTTTATAGTTATTTTATAAAGATGATCAAATGTTTTAAATATAAAATATTGACCTGAAAAGTAACTCATAACTATAGCTGTGAAATAAATGTAATGGAGTAAAAAGTACAATATTTCCCTCTGAAATGTAGTGGAGTATAAGTACAAAGTAGCATAAAATGGAAATACTCAAGTAAAGTACAAGTACCTCAAAATTGTACTTAAGTACAGTACTTGAGTAAATGTTACTTTCCACCACTGGAAATAGGACAGTATACATCATCCATAAAGGCCTTTCTGGTACTAAAACATGAAGGATCACATCTAGGTAAAGTACTATTTGTGACAAATTCTTGAAGTTTGCCACCACATCAGGACAATTCAGCAGTGGTGGGAAAAGTATTAGAATTGCCTACTCAAGAAGAAGTATTGTTACCTTCCTGATATTTTACTTAAATAGAAGTAAAAGTACTGGGGTAAAAATCTACTGAAGTAAAAGTAAAAAGTAGCTTTAAAATGTATTCAGAGTAAAAGTTACTGAGTTACATTTTAGAAAAGAGAACGTTGTTAGCTGTGATCTTTTCCATTCAGTTCTTAAAGGATTAGAGGACGGAGTTCAAATTCGATTCTATTACAGTAATTGGAAAATTTTGAAATTACATAATAAAGTGCACAAAGTAAAGCCAGATTACACTTCTCTTCTCAGCTGACTGACCGTTCACTACCTACAAAAAACATTGTACTCTGTAATGGATGTGATTTAAAATGTAGTTCAGTACAAATTTTCAGTAAAAAAAATACTTAAAGGAATAGTTCACCCAAAAATGAAAATTCTGTCATCATCTACTCCCCCTCATTCCAAATGAAACACGGGTGAAATTTGTTAGTCCATATAACACACAGGGAGGCTGCCAGCACAACTTGGTAGCAGCCTTCTCCAAAACAACTGAAGTCAATGGGGACCTGTTCTTTAGAGTTCCAAAACAAAAACAGCCAAACAATCACACTGTGAATAGAAAGACCTATACACCATTATTTGTTGCAAATCAATCAGCTGTAGTTAAGATTTGCACTAAATGATGGTGTAAATATACTGTAGGTCTTATTGGAACTTTGAAGAACTTCAGTTGTTTTGGAGAAGGCTGCTATGGAGTTGTGCTGCAGCCTCCCTGTGTGTTATATGGACAAACTTCACCTGTGTTTCAACTGGCATGAGGGGGAGGAGATGATGACAGAATTTTCATTTTTGGGTGAACTATTCCTTAAAGTAAAAGTAAAGTTACTGACTTTAGAAAATACTCAAAAAAGTCCAAGTACACAAAAAAGCTACTCAATTACAGTAATGTGAGTAAATTAGGAAGTAATTAGTTACTTCCACCCTTGCAATTCAGATAGTGTCAGGCTAGTTGTCAGTCCTAGAAAACATACTAAATTAACTTTCAAATACTTTCTTGTCATTATCTAAACTTTACTGCCCATCTGGCACCTGAGCAAGCGACTACAAACCATGAAATGTATTTGCACATCTTATTTGTCCCATTTAGAATACAAACACATACTGTATACCTTGCCCATATTTGCTGTAAGTGAGCCTCTTTCTGTGCTTCCACTGCATCGCTGAAATACCTTTTATATGTGGCAGCTTTGGAAAGGTGTGATGCTAACTGTTGTCATTCAAATAGGCAGGTAGGCGAGTCAGCAGAGTGCTCACCGGTGTTTTCTCCTCTGTCGTCTCTTCGGATGGTTTTACAACAGCAGCTTATGACAGTGAAGACAAGAGTCTGGAGATCAAGGTATTACAAAACCCTCATTGGAGTACAATTTAGCTAAAATGCTAAGCCTGTTATTTATAGGCGATATTATGGCAAAATGAAACTTGTCATATGGTTCATAGTATTTATGTAGGTAAAAACTGTAAGATCACAGTAACATTAAGAATATCATTTGATTTAAACCTGTGCTGTAATCAGTACTTATACATGGCATTTCATTTGCTTATCTTGTCAATTCAATCAATTGATTTGACTCCCAAACCATAGCTGGAATTTGCCATGGCAAATCTTATGCTGAATTAGACAGATATATTACTTAGATGTGTGTCTATTCATTTGAAATATAACGGACAAGTCATCTAGCCCAGTGGTTCTCAACGTGGGGTCCGGGGACCACCAGGGGTCCTTGAGGGGGTTCCAGGGGGTCCCCAGCAAACTGATGACTTCTTAACCTTCAGCATTATTTACAAGAAGTTAACACAGTTAGAGAATGTAGAAGAATGACTGTTTTGATCATAGTTTCACTGTTATCTCTCTACCTACAGTACAGACAGTCATCTAACAATAAAAATATTCTCAGATTTGGGTCTGAGAGACAAAATCTCATCAAATGGGGTCCGTGGCCCTAATGTGGACTAAGTTAGGGGTCCTTGATATGAAAAAGGTGGAGAATCACTGATCTAGCCAACAAGATCTCTTGTAGGTGTCAAAGGGGGAAGTTTCTACCATGGGTTATGTACGAATGTGTTCATCCTCACAGTTTTCCTCTGCAGACAAAGCTCTTTTTCTCCTCTCCAGCAAAGCATTGTGTATGAGCTTTTCAGGTCGGGCGCTCTCTGCCAGCGAGGCATGTTGAGCCTCTACTGACCTGACAGGACCCACTGAATCTGTGGCGAAGGAGCCGGCATCTCCGCTAAACCAGGATGATCACTAGACATTTGACTTGGTAGCGTGGATCCTAACAGGATTAGTGTTAAGGCAATTTTTCTGGGCCAAGATGAACAATGCTCCCAGCACCAGGCAACAAAGTGAGACACAGTGTAAAAGTGCTTCTGAACAACATTGCTCAAACATGACTCATCTCTTGCGATGCAGACAACTCATTGCCTCAAGGGTCTGAACCAATGGAAAGAAACCAATGACAACAGGGACCGTTTGAAGCATTGTTTTATTTACTAGCAAGCTGAGAGGTTGATCGGTTCTTTAAAAGTCCGTGATCCGGCGGAAGGAGCCGGTCGTGGCGCAGGTCGCTCCCCAGTCGCTAAACTTTCTGTACTCGCCGGGCCTCATGAAGTACTGGCGCCCCCTGTAGTTGGGGTGTTCGTACAGGGTCCAGTAGCCCTCCATGACGTTGCAGGAGTAGATGTCGCGGCTGCGGAAGCGCTCCTGGACCGACTCGCAGTCGTCGCTGAACTCCATCATTTGGCCCTGGAAGTCGGGCCGCTCGTAGATCCTCATGCGGTAAGGCCCTCCGCTGGTCTGCTGGGACAGTGGCAAGATACAGGTTAACACAGGTCAACTGTCAGAGAGACTGCCTGAACCATCAGCAGCAACAGTAAGTCTAAAAGGAGACACATTTAGTAGATGACTCTACTTGAAGTCAAAATAATAGCAGATTAAATACAACAGGATTCACATTGATGTTTTGTAGAAAAGTGTGTCTAGAGATAAATCGTGTGGCGTGAAAGAGACGTTAATTTTAGCTGAAAATGAGCATTACATATTGAAAAGCTTGTTTTCAGCTTTATCTGATGATCAAAAGAACACCTTTGTAATTGTAAGCAAAATTAAAATAAATTGGAAAATAAAAAAATAAAAAAACTTAAATTTGTTGCAAGAAGGACATAAGTACACTTAATAGTTATTTATAAAATATCCATTTTCTGAATCTTGATGTCTGTGAAAGTATGAATGGTTCCTATGTTGTTGTTTTTCTCTGCTATAAAATAAGGAAAATGTCACTTTTGCTTTAAACCCTGGAGATCATATTGCATAATTTACCCAGATCTCTCAGCATTAAGCATGCTCTTTCATGCACTTTGGAAATGTTCTCTGTCTTTTCAGTCTGTTCAGATTGTTTCTTGTTCTGTTATCTTTTTCTTTAAACTCTGTGTAATGCTTTGGAATAAAGTGTTTTGTGTTTAAGGCACTATATAAATAAAGTTACAAAAGGACTAAACTATCCAAACAACTATACAAGATAATCTTTTAAGTCAGTTGCAAATGCATGTTTTTTTTTTTGTTTATTTCTAGTTTATTCATTTAGAATTTCTTATACTCTTGGATGAATGGACCTCAGTTGAAGCAAGGCAGTGTGTCAGTGTGCCAGTGCCAAAACAAATGAGTCTGTGAGCCTTGTAAAAACACACTGTGCAGTAAATCCCCCAGATACTCACGTAAGAAAAGGTCCGGCAGGAGCGGATGGTATCGTTGTAGCCCATCCAGCGCTGGTACTCGGGGTATTCTCCTCGGGTCAGGACATACTGGTAGCCGGCGTAGTTGGGTCTCTCGTACAGCACCCAGCAGCCACTCTCCACCCGGATGGAGTTACAGCGGCTGAAATGGGGATGCATGTCTGCGCAGTCAGAGTCGCACTCATAGGAGCGACCCTGGAAGTTCTTGTCCTCATAAAAGATGATCTACAGTCAAAAGGCAGAGGGATTAAACATATATCAACACCACTGCAACTCAAGCATGGGAAAACAGCAGACGTGCAAATTTCAAACCCAATACATATGTACGTATTGGGTTTGATAATATAAATCAGTGATTCTCAACCTTTTTCATATCAAGGACCCCTAATTTAGTTCACATTAGGGCCACCTACCCCTATTTGATGAGATTTTGTCTCTCAGACCCAAATCTGAGAATACTTTTATTGTTAGATACAATTTTGTCCAGAATTCCATGACTATCTGTATTGTAGGTAGAGAGAAAACAGTGAAACTATGATCAAAACAGTCATTCTTCTACATTCCCTATTTGTGTTCACTACTTGCAAATTAAATAATGCTGAAGTTTAACAATACATCAATTTGCTGGGGACCCCCTGGAACCCCCTCAAGGACCCCTGGTGGTCCGCGGACCGCATGTTGAGACCCACCGATATAAATTAATGCATTATTTCATTCCAGGTTAAGTCATGCTGTATGTTGAGCAGTATGTCACTCAAAAGCCTATTTTGAATTTTAGTGTCGTTTTTGAATTACTACTTTTCAATGTAGCAAATGTATTTGGAATAATGCTGTGCAATATTCAATGCATCTGAAAGGTTACTCTGCCACATATCAATTTTCTAATACACTTTGATTATAGCCATGAGAGAGAAACTCATAGAAACTCATAAACTGTCTAAAACATGAAACTATTAAAAGTCACTGTAAATAGTAGAAAGATATATAATGGGTATATTAACATTTCCAAGTTATTTATTTGTACTTTACCTTACTCATCCTGCACAGACAGCTGAAGCAATTCTCCTCACTGTAGCAGAGACATGCGGCAGTTTTATAAACCACAATCAAAGGTCATTGGATTAGATGTTTTGTTATTTTAATGAGCGGGGATTTGGCGCTTTTGCCACCCTGCCAAGAACTTGATCCCATCCATACAGATAAAAACCCTGAATCATCAATGCAAATGGCCTAGCCTGGCACATTATTGACTCTCCTCTCTTTTTATACCATAGGTTGCCCACCAAGAGTAATCCACAGTGTAGTGGATGCATGTTTAGGGTTGGAATGCTTCAGATAATAACAATCATCACTCTTTGCAGCCACTTGAAATGAGTGCTAGATTGTAGGCCAGGCAGGTATACTGGGTTCACTGTAAACCATGGTAGAGAATGGTAATGGTATTGCGGTCAATTACCCTGACCAACTGTACCAACTTTGTCTGGTAACAACAAAACAGTCTTCAGTGCTCAGTGTACAAACTAGTTCAAATTTAAATATACTTATGTGCAATTTTAAATACACTATGTTCAATAAAATTGAAAAGGTGTTTTTGTAATGCAAAAGGGTTAGGTGAAGATTTGATTTGATTTAAACAAATGGCAAACAAATAAAAGCGTATCCAAAAAAAAATAAAATATATTATTCTTTTTTTATTTGCTTGAAAAGACCCTATTTGCATGTAACTCTCAGGAGCCTCATACTATCAAGAAGATTATTTTCAGCTTTTAAGTGAGTAAACTATATTGAGCACACAAAAAGGATGTAAACTATGTTTAGATGTTTTTACTCCACTACATCCTTGCTCAGCACATCAGTTTTAAAGGTGCATTAAGGAAAGGAGGTTGATAGGGTTGTTGATCAATACCGAACGATTCAACCATTACTTGGACAGGCGCTGAGATTTCTGGCTTTCAAAACTCACTTTCCGGCTGGCACTTTGGAGTTTCAAGACACTCACAATTAGGGATGTTTTGGTACTACTAGCTGCTAACCTGACGCACCAGATGGTTTGTTACACCGAACCATCTGGGAAGTCGTCCTTGGAAACTGTTTGGAAAAGGGCAGGCACTTCCAAAAAATACTTGGCAGGTCATTGGATGAACCATCTGTCTATCACCGTCTATCACGGGCTAACTTCAACCAATCAGATCAATGAACCATATAAACAAACTCTTGCCGAAGCCCGTCGGGAGAAGAGCGAAAACATCTTTTCCATCCAGAAAAGCCTTCAGTGCCGTTCTTTGCTCTTCTTTCAATGAAGAAATACTCTCCAGTTCAGAAATAACTGATGTTATAGCAGCATCTACACAGCCTCTTTAGGAGCCGCCATTGTTGTGAACGAACAGTCGCTTCTCGCTGTCGTCACACCTAAAGGTAAACTAGGTGCAGCCTACGCTAGCAATACTTCTTGTAAGAGCTGAAAGGAGAATGACAGATGATTTAAAGTGACGATAAATTGATGAAATTAACAATAAATGTGAATGGTGCTATATGTAGCTTTTTAACATCAATCAATGATTGCCTCGTTAATTTTGAGACATTCTGAGAATCTTGTTTCTCCACTGTGTCCCCAGTCAAGGGTGTAAGTAACAAAATACTACTACTAATTACTCTGGTTATTGTAACTGAGTAGCTTTTGTGTACTTGTACTCATTACTAGACTTAGATTACACAGTCATTAGTGTAATCCCTTCATCCATCCATTTTCTAGCTGCTTATCTGGGTCAGGGTCGTGGTGGCAGCAGAGCGAGCAGAATATCCCAGATGTCCTTTTCCCCAGCAACTTCCTCCCAGCTCCTCCTGGGGGATCCCCAAGTGCTCCAGGAGCTGGGAGATGTAGTCCCTTCAGCGTGTCCTGGCTTTACCCCGAGGTCTCCTCCCAGTCGGCGGTGCTCGAACCACCTCAACTGGCTCCTTTCAGTGTGGAGGAGCAGCAGCTTGATACCAAGGTCCTCTCAGAATTACTCCCCATCACGCAGAATGAGACCACCCTGCGGAGGAACCTTATCTCGTTTGAATGAGATTGCATCTCCGCGATCCCGTGATCAGAAGGACGGCATCATGTACAAACAGCAGAGATTCCATCATAATGTCACTGAATTGGGCACTCTCCAAACCTTGGCTTTGCCTTGATATTGTGTCCATGAATAGAGGAGAGGAGACAAGGCAAACCCTTGAAGGAGTCTGATGCCCACCTTGAACATGCTTGACTTAATGCCAAGAATGTGAACACAGCAGTGTGATTCCACGATAGTTGGTACACATTCGGTACCCATTTTTGAAAATGGGAACCGTAGGAAGATCACTGCACACTCGACTACTATCTATTGCTAAGGTGCTAGAGGTAAAAAAAGATGACAAAACTTCTGCACACATAGGTCCATGTGAGTTTCTTTATTAAACCAAGCTTTCAGTCAAGTAGGCCTTCATCCTACCTTGTATGCCCTGAAGCCAATCCATAGGCACTGTTCCCCAAATTCACGAAATATTGAAAATACATTGAAAGAGACTGATCCTCAGAATATTCCAGCTCTGCCTCCTGTCTGCAGGACGTGTCTATCAGGTTTAGGCGTTCCTCAAAGTGCTCCTTCCACCTTCTCACAATATCCCCGCTTGAGGCCAGCATTTCCTTGCCCCTGCTGAGAACAGCCTCAGTGATGTCCTGCCTTCCCCTCCTGAGTCGCCTAATGGTTTTTCAGATCCTCTTTGAGGCTGTCCAAAAGTCATCCTCCATAGCCTCTCCAAACTTCTCCCACACCTGGGCTTTTGCTTCTGCGACTACCACAGCTGCAGCCTTTCTGGTCTGTCGGTACCTCTCTCTGCTGGAGTCACCCATGCCAACAGGCCCGGAAGGCCTCATTCTTCAAGGTTGACAGCCTCCCTCACCACTGGGGTCACCAGTGGGTCCTTGGGTTGCTGCCATGACAGCAGACAGCAGCCTCCCTTCCTCCTTCCAGCCCCTAGTTTTCAGATACCCTCAGTAGAAGGAACTCAGCGATTCGCCCCCCGTGCCTCACCGGGCAGCCCCTTACAACACCCAGCAGAAAACCCAGCACTTCCCTGATGAACCCCTTAGCGAGGTCAGCCCAGTCTGTTGGCCAAGCTGTTGGGGGTTTTTCCAACCTCCCACGACAGGAGATAGTAGATGTTCCAGCTCGGTGATGCCACCTCTCATAAACCTTAGGGTGACAAAATGAACCAACTCCAACAGAAACACTAGGTTATGGAATAGAGGTTCCTCCTATACCCACAGTCCAGGCACTGCACCCTCCACAAATGTATTCCACAGCAGGCACCAGGCCCTCAGGTCAGATAAATTATATAAAATCCTGAGAAACCTGCGGTGTTCAGCTCCTCCAACTCCATCAGGAAGCTAAACACTGGTTCTCTCCAGCAGATGTTGGTTCTGTATAATAGTTTCTGAGCTGCCTGGAGCTGGAAGGCTGTCACCCTGCTCTCCAGGTCGACCAATCACTGACCACCCTCCTGCACAGGCAGGTAGAGGACAACAATCCTCAGCCAATGATGTTCCAATCTCGGAACCCACCGTCTATCGGTCTGACGACGATTAGACTCTGGGGGCGACGGCCAATATTTCAGGGTTTCCGGTGGAGCCAGCAGACATCCGGCCCAAGACTTCCTCTTCCATGCGCCGGTCATTGTTTACAGTCCGATTAGCATCTTGAGACACGAGAATGGAGTTGGAGTTGAGAGATGATGTCTCATATGCAGATATCTGTTTATAGAGATTAGCCGAAATGTTGTCTGGACCTAAAACACCTACAAAAAGTATCGATGTTCGTGTATTGTGAGAAACATTCGACTCGTCGCATCTCAAGTTGCTAATCGGACTGTAAACAATGACCAGCGCACGTAAAGGAAGTCTTGGCCCGGATGTCTGCTGGCTACACCGGAAACCCCGAAATATTGGCCGTTGCCCCCAGAGTCTAATCATCATCAGACCGATAGACGATGGGTTCCGAGATTGATGATGTTCTGACCAAAAGAAGTCCACGAGTGTCCTCTGGATCTCCACCAGACAACCACTAGGAGGGGCTACTACAGCCAGACAGGGACAGAGCCACCAAGTTATTAACTATGAGCACCCTGCCTCCACACATTCATACAGACCACTATAAGTCCTGGCCAACAATGTCCCAGAGGGCCTTATAAAAGTCCACAGGTAGACCATCAATCCCCGGGGCACGACCTTTGCACTTTGACGCAGAAGTATAAATTGGTCTTAAGGAAGAGAGAGACCAACTACGTGAACACCTGAGAGAAAAGGGTATTTTTAAGCTCTACAGCTCTGAGCTAGTCTTTATTTAATCTGTAGTTATTTACTTCATTTATTTATTATTAATGAATTAATTATTATTAATTGGTGTGGTTAAATAAAGATGATTTATATTCTTTCCCGATTCATACTCCTGTGCAATTGGTGGCGGTAATGCACCAATCAGTTCTTTGCCAACCGCCATAAAAACTAAAAGAAGAAGAAGAAGAAGCACTTCCATGCAGCGTCGCAGTACCGTAAAGCTAGATGAAGTTAGCTACAATTTATTTCCGGTTTTGTCGCCGAAACACATTTTCCTTTCAACATAAAAGCTCCGCGAGGCTGCCACTAAAAAAAAGGCTTGTATGTGCAGAAATGAATCGTTAAAGATGAACAACGGAGTTTTCCATAAACAACGTGGATTTATTTAGAATTATAAATTCACTCATACAGACACAGAGGCCTATGCTGATAGACCCCAATGATTATGTTGAATAAATGTAGGCTATTACCTTCAAAGATGTTCAGAAAGTCTTAATTTTTAATGTTTGTTTACAAGGCTACAATGTTTAGATCCGGATCTCAGTGTCACTCTTCCTAGTGAGTGACAAGAGGAGTGATTGACAGGACTGAGTCACGCCTTCTGCCTCAGACTTCTCCTCATTGGTCGGATGAGCTTCCATACGTTTCACTTTGAAATGAGAATAGGCTACCAGTGTTTCTGAGATTCTAACATATTATCCTGCTTGTCTTTGGCTAAACGTGTTGATTTATTTTTATTACTTCCAAATAAATGTTAATTTATAACTTATACAACTTTAAGAAACATTTCGTCATGTGATTCCCACACCAATGACTATACTATATACTATACATGTTGCTTTTCCTCTCCTCTTGATTTTAATTTCACCTCCAATTCAAGGGGGCACAATTTATCGTTTTCCCAACCACAATAATTGAATGTGGAAATAGTGTTTTTTTTATGCTTTACTGAATGCATTATCGCTTCTACGTCTGCATTGGTGTAAGGCGCCGGGACTTTTATTTTGATGGTCATGAACGAAATTCTACCGGAAGTAAACTTCTTTATTGTGGCTAACTTCACGCTCCTCGGTGGAGCTGAGCAGCAGCAGCTAGTGTCCGGATTCCAGGCGAGATGGTCATGGCGGAGGGTACAGCCGTCTTGAGGAGGAATCGACCGGGTACTAAAGCCACGGTAGGCTATTTTCAGAGTTAACGTACGCGAGCAAATGATAGCAAATGATAGCAAACTATGCGCCTACCTAGGATTTGTTTTGCAACAGTTTGTCCAATCGATTCCATCAAGCAAAGTAGCAAGCAAGTCACTGTACACCCGATAGGTTCCCTATTGCATGGAGATCAGCTAAACTAAGTTAAAAAAAAAAAAAAGGGAATTTCATTTTCATTATTTAATATTGCCTTGTTTATCGTTAAACATACATACCTCGTAGACGTTAGACCTTTTACGAATAGTTTGAGTAGAGAGAAGACTTTAAGAACTGGTTCGCTTGTTATTCTCACAATCTTCTTGAATTCTAAAAGTTGAGATTTTATTGAAATAACAGCAATGCGATGGATCATATATTAGCCGAATTTACCATAAGACCCAGCCGACCTAGAAAAGGCCATTTACGAGGTGCGTACGTTTGCCCATAAGCACGGCTACATTATCGCCACATTTTTGAATGGCTTGACGTTCTCTCCATGCAAGACACTACCTGAACGTATCGGGACGAGATACACTGTAACGTTACAGTAGACTGCTTCGACTGAAATGTTAACTAGCCAAATTATCGTTATCCTCGGTAACCAAGACTTCTGTTAGGCTGCCTAAGTTTCTTACGGAAATTGCCGAATCATTAAACCAATAGCAATAGTAATGTCGCGCTCTAGCTAACATTAGCATACTGGCTAATGTTAGTGCAGCTGTCATTTGGTGACAGCTGAGCCACTTACTCCGGTTAGCTAATTTAGCTGCTAGCAAACTAACCAGCAACGACAGAGGCCTGAGTGGTTCAGAACAGAAAATGGACTTGTGGCTGTGAAAGGTAACAATAGTCTGAGAGTTTGCTGACTGTTGTGTGTCTGTATGTGGCTTCAGGATTTCTACAATTGGCCTGATGAGTCATTCGAAGACATGGACAGCACGCTAGCTGTGCAGCAGGTGAGCAATCACTAGACATAGGCCTGAACAGTACAACAGTTCAAAACACGGACATCATCCTGCTAGCTTTACTTTGAAGTGGTGAAAGATACAGAATGCAGTGGTATTGGATTTGATGGTGAGGTAGTGGAGGGTAAACCCACCTAAACTCACTTAACAAACCTTTTTATTATTTGTGGAATAGAGTTTACCACCTTTTTAGCCTGATATAAATGTGTATGACATGAATTCCATAGTACATATCATATTAAGTCGTATCCAGTGGTGGAAAGTAACTAAGTACATTTACTCAAGTACTGTACTTAAGTACAATTTTGAGATACTTGTACTTTACTTGAGTATTTCCATTTGATGCTACTTTATACTTCCACTCCACTACATTTCAGAGGGAAATATTGTACTTTCTACTCCACTACATTTATTTGACAGCTTTAGTTACTTTTCAGATGGAGATTTGACACAATGGATAATATAACAAGCTTTTAAAATACAACACATTGTTAAAGATGAAACCAGTGGTTTCCAACCTTTTTGGCTTTTGACGTCTTACAGAAAGCAGTGTGTAGTCGGGTCACATTTCAGATGTCTATGAGTTGTTAACAGCTCCACCAAATAGTGATTTTCCCCTCTAAACCTCACATGGTTTCATTTCAATAAATGTTCAAATGATCCAATATTTCAGCAAAGATTAGAGAAAAAGTCCAAAAACTGAAAACAGATTTGTGTATCAGAACTTTGTTTTTTCTTCTTTCCTCTCCCATTAATCATCTCACGACCCCTCAGATTTATCTGGTGACCCTTTGGAGGGGCCCGACCCCTAGGTTGGGAACCACTGGACTAAACTAGCTAACTGTATATAAAGTAGTTCAAACTAGCTCCACCTCCAGCAGCTACAACAGTAACATGCTGCTTACACACTGATGCTTCAGTATTAATAATCTAATGATGTCATATATAATAAAATATCAGTCAGAGAGACCAAACCACTACTTTTACTTTAATACTTTAACTACATTTTGCTGCTAATACTTATGTACTTTTACTTAAGTAGGATTTTTCATGCAGGACTTTTACTTGTAATGGAGTATTTTTACATTGCTGTATTGGTACTTTTACTTAAGTAAAGGATCAGAGTACTTCTTCCACCACTGGTCGTATCAAAGTAATGTGGTTAATGTGGTCTTTTAAGGAAAAAACATAAATTAATGCTTTTCTGATATGTTTGGTGGTTGTTTGCCTGATAATGATCACCAACTATAGGTCACAGGCTGCGTTCACACTGCAGCTAAAAGTGTCCCAAAACATTTTTTTTCCCTCATGCCACCCATGAGTTTATGATATTTGCAGTGTAAACGTAACATTTTTATTTACCATTACTGGTTCCGCCACTGTATTACTGTCAGTCAAGTCTAACTTTATCTTTCAGTACATCCAGCAGAACATCCGGTCAGACTGTGCCGACATCGAGAAGATTTTAGAGCCTCCGGAAGGGCAGGATGAAGGAGTCTGGAAGTATGAACATCTCAGGTAACCTCCTACTCAAAAGACCATGTCTGTACGCACTTGTACTGGGATAGTGTTAAGGTTCCCATGTGGGTTTTCAAACATGTTCACATCATGGACCTCCCCCCAATAGACACGCATTAAGCAACAGCCTCCCATTAGAACCGATTTAGCTTACAGAGCCATATGTGAAGATTTTAGTTGTTGATTTAGTATTGAATTATTATGGAAGCCCATTTCCGCCAGTGTGATGAAAAAAAAAAAGATTGTGTAAGTCATTATAATGAGAAACCTTCTCAAAATAATGACATAGTATCTCAAAATAATGAGTTAGTATCTCAAAATAATGACATAGTATCTCAAAATAATGAGTTAGTATCTCAAAATAATGAGACACTTTCCCAAAATGAGGTAGTATCTCAAAATAATGAGAAACTTTCTCAAAATAATGAGAAACTTTCTCAAAATAATGAGGTAGTATCTCAAAAAATAATGATCTAGTATCTCAAAATAATGAGTTAGTATCTCAAAATAATGACTCAGTATCTCAAAATAATGAGTTAGTATCTCAAAATAATGATGTAGTATCTCAAAATAATGATTTAGTATCTCAAAATAATGAGAAACTTTCTCAAAATAATGAAAAACTTTCTCAAAATAATGACTTAGTATCTCAACTCATTATTTTGAGATACTAAGTCATTATTTTGAGAAAGTTTCTCATTATAATGACCGTTCTTTTTCATCACACTGGCGGAAATGGGCTTCCATAATTATACAACTGACTACACTGCACATGGGGGAGATAATAGTGGTGAGAGGGAACCCTATGATTAAGATAGCCATGCGTATTCATTCTCTAATTGCAGAATATTGTGGGATTAAACTATTCACTACACCCTGGATCAATATCCTGTAAATGTTGTGGGAAAACTGCCAAACCTGATGGGATTAAATGAATTTTCTTGCAATAAGGCACAATGCCATATCCTCCTATCATTGGCTGAGGCTGTCATTTGATTACAATGAATGGAGATGTGATAATGTAATGGCATATTAGATACAGGGCTTGCTTGTTTTGCGAACTTTTCCCCACCTAAAAAAAAATCCAATACTGTATTATGCTTCCTGTTCTTTTTTTCAGGCAGTTTTGCTTAGAGCTGAATGGCCTGGCAGTGAAATTACAGGTATGCTTCCTCAGTATCACTTTGCATATTTCTACTGCAATCAGTGTTTCCTGAATTCAAACCGGAAAGGATCCCACAAACGTCATCCCAAAATGAAGTGGCTTAGGTATACCCGAAGTTGTGTAAGAAGATCCTAATGTTTTGCCATGAAAATTATGAATCGAAAAGATATTGCATATAAACTAGAGCTGAACAATTAATCAAAATTTTATTGAAATCGCAATATGGCCTACTGCAATTTTCAAATCGCAGGAGGCGCAATATTTGTTAATGGTGAAATGTGTCAAAATACCATTTTAAATGAAATATTGTGGTTCTGCAGAGATGTCCTGGCCTACACATCATATTCTACAGACTTAAGAAAACATCTTTGTTTGGTACAGATCCCCGCAAAAATCACACCATAATGATTTTAATGTTTTCCAATGAAAATGAGAATAATGATGTAAAAATTATCATTCCCTCTAATATCGCAAATCATACCACAATTGCAATATCAGTCAAAATAATCGCAATTAGATATTTTTTTCAAAATCGTTCAGCCCTAATATAAACTGCAATATAATCGGCAGCTTCAGTACAAAAAGATTAGTATTGTTAGCTTTTAAAACCCATATTATTCAAACCCTAGCTGATATTGGCCAACGTTTCTCTGGTCATACTGTCTAACATGAACAGACCTCTGGCAACTGGTTTGTCAAGCTTGTGTTGTGCATTTTATACTAAGGCAGTATCCCATACTAGCCATTCTATTTGGGAATCACAAAGAGCGCTGAAGTCCTCTGCTTTGTCTGTCAATAGGGAGAGTGCCATCCAGATACATGCACCCAGATGACCGCCACTGAGCAGTGGATCTTCCTCTGTGCAGCTCACAAGACTCCCAAAGAGGTATGTCCACCGCTAACATATTAGGGATGGGTCATAAAGACCAAATATTTGAAGAGTCATTCATGGGGACCAACATTGACTTAACAGAAGTGCTATTAAACGTCCTATATAGTGGAAAACATGATTCCCCTTGCCTCTTTGATGATAAAGGAGTTGGATGGTCTATCTAAACATGGTTAAAGTATCAAAACACACGGTCGCCAACTAAATCCACACAATCCATATTAGAAAAGCGAGCCTGTAAACGAGCCGTTTGGACTTCCGTAACTTTGTGGCGTCACAAAGGTTCGCTCATTATCATTTTTGTAAGAAATAATAGACTAACAAAGTGTTTTTTTCAAAGCGGTTGAGCGGTTGTCATTGTTTATTACTGGAGAGTTTTCCCTACCTGTAGCTGCCGTGTTTGTGGTTTCTCAAGTTTCACTCTTGAAATGGTTAGCCAATCAGAACAGAGGGGTCGTTAATATTAATGAGCCTTAAAGACACAGTGACAGAAACAGCCTGTTCTTGGCAAGGCTCAGAGAGATGCTGGAAAATGAATGTGTCAGAATGGATTGAGAGTGTTTTTGGTACATGACACCACACAAACAGTTTTTAATGGACCTCAAGACATAAAATAAAACACTAAAAAGTGTAGAATATGGGACCTTTAAAATAACTGTGGAACTATGTAGAGCTCAGCTGAGTAAGAGCCATGGCATAGACCGGCCACTAGAGGGTTGCTGTTGTCATTTAAAAAACCCTCAACCTCTCTCTGGTGGTGGTCTGTTCGCATCCTCTGCTCGCCACTTTCATAAGCCGTTTTCTCAAAACCACACAAATTTCAAGAAGGTAAAAGTTCTGGTTCTGGTGGAAGGCAATCTTGGAACCCATCGTCTATCGGTCTGACGACGATTAGACTCTGGGGGCTACGGCCAATATTTCAGGGTTTCCGGTGTAGCCAGCGGACATCCAGGCCAAGACTTCCTCTTCCGTGTGCTGGTCATTGTTTACAGTCCCATTAGCAACTTGAGACACGAGAATGGAGTTGGAGTTGAGAGACGACATCTCATATGCAGATATCTGTTTATAGAGATTAGCCGAAATGTCGTCTGGACCTAAAACACCTACAAAAAGTATCGATGTTTGTGTATTGTGTGGAGAAACGTTCCATTCTCACGTCCAGAGTCTAATTGTCATCAGACCGATAGACGATGGCTTCCGAGATTGAATGGAAGGTAGCGTGGCTCAACCGCAACAAAAAACATCCAGTTATTTCTACAAGCCAGGAAGAAGATGGACCTAGACAAACTACCATGACAACATTTGTAATACTCTTTAGAAGTGTGACAGAAGCTAAGTTGAGAGAATCTCTGCCCTCATGACCAACACAAGGTGTGATCATGCTCACACCTCCATTATTCATGCCTCAATTCCAAAATAGGCTACTGTATATCAGGGTGCTACAGTAGTGCTATTTTAGTAGCATGATGCTCTAAAAATAAATTCATGTTACCAGGAAAAGCTTTCCCACGGTAAAAGGGCAATGTGCTAGATAGTTGGCTGGACCCTGCAAGTACCCAGATTGCCTGTGTATTACAAATCCTTCACTTCAACTAGCCTACTTCTGATTAGACTTGGTCTCAACATAACTGAATAAATTCCCCCAATCCCCCGGAACTTGAAACTTTGTCTTCTTTGTTTTTTTTACTAGTCCCATAATTTTCAGACGCTTTTATCCAAAGCGACGTACATATGAGATTTTTATACAACACAAGCAAGGATCTCTTCAGGAGAGAACAACGAATATGTAAGGGATAATGTACAGCGAGCGGGTCATTATTACGAAATAAACCCCGACAGGGTGATTCAAGACCCCTCTGCTTCGCGTCTGCATCACCCTGTCAGGGTTTATTTCGCAATAATGACCCACTCACTCAAAATATTGATTTAAAAATGATTTTATTGATTAAAAAATGATTTTATTGCTTCCGCTACAAAAAACAGTCCGTTAGATTCTACGGTTGGAACTTCGTCCATAGCAACATAAACTCTGTAGCCTTCTTAAGATTAGCCTATTTAGCGTTATAATTCACGTTTAAACTGAACATTTCCGCCATAGCTCATACCGTGTTCCGTTTGGTGTTTATTTCTTTCTGTCTTCTTCAATTTTGTCGATTTCTCTGTCGTCCAGCTCTTTGTGTCTTTTGACCTCTCTTGCTTTTTCTGTGCTGTTTTCTTGTTCTCTTTTTCTTTTCTTTACTGGGGACAGTTCAGCCATTAACCATGAATCCAAAGTTTCGTGCTCTCCAAATATATTAAAATTAATATTAGAAAAATCTTCCATGGTGTTTTCTGATGGGAGTAACAGAAAGCTAACGTTTTTTTGCCACAGGGTGTCGCGAATGAGCTGACGTTGTTAAATTTAAATTAACCGATAAATTTACCGGATTTCTTTCTGCGGATTGATATGATTAGACGTGGTCCTCCAGAGTCTATGATCAGAACTGCGTCCATAGCAACGGTCTGTTATTCATAGCAGCGGCCTGCTATTCAGAAATAACCGTAGAATGCCGTAATTGACCAATCAGAATCGAGTATTCAACAAAGCCGTGTAATAAATATATATATATATATATACATACAAGTATATTCATTTTCTTTTTCCCCCAGTGTCCAGCCATCGACTACACCAGACACACTCTGGACGGAGCTGCCTGTCTCCTCAACAGTAACAAGTACTTCCCCAGCAGGTGAAAAAGATCTCTCCAACATAAACCCTACTTCCCCAATCCAGTGTATAAGCTTGTTTCTGCTAGCACTAATAATAATCATAATACTAATCTGTCTGTGTCTTAATTGGTGCCGTGGGGTTTCATTCTACAGGGTGAGCATTAAGGAATCTTCAGTAGCCAAGCTGGGCTCAGTGTGCCGGCGGATCTACCGGATATTCTCCCATGCCTACTTCCACCACCGCCAAATCTTTGACAAGTATGAGGTAGAGAGATTAGTTTTTTGAGATTAAAGCCTTCAAATGTTGCCAACAAGTTAAATGACGAGCCACACGTACTGAGTTATATGTTGCCAACATGCGTCTGTACTAAGGTTAGATCAATATGTGTTTGCTTTTTATTGGTCTTTTATTAAAAGTCATACTGTGTATCGGCCAGTCACCTCCAAAATGATGGATGTGATGCAGTTTGATTGATTCCGTATTGTGTAATTTTTACCAACTGGTTGTCTGTGGGAAGCCCTTAAACTGAACTGTTTCTGATGTGACATTTTCATTGGATTCCACATGTGTGGAAGTGTGCATGAATATGATTATTATTATTATCATGGGTTACAATGGAGAGTTTTGGTGTCCAATGATGGTCAAAATGTCTCCAATTCCACCAATGCCAATCCCTATATGATAATTATAGCTTACATGGCAAATAAGTGCCTATTATGTCACCTACATTCTTTATTGTGTAGGTGCTAAAGAGGATATAATACACAATGACTTTAAGTGTTGTTTTCCCTTTCTAGAATGAGACGTTCCTGTGCCATCGCTTCACACGCTTTGTGATGAAGTACAACCTGATGTCAAAAGACAACCTGATAGTTCCCATCATGGAGGATGAAATGCAGAATGAAGCGGAGGCAGAGAGCGAAGCCTGAGGACACACACGCGCATACACACATATACACACATACACACACTTGGGCCAAATACTATTTGCAAAAACATTTTATGGTTTGTTTTAGCCAACTTAGAGAGTAACTAAACCCCAAACCCAAATCTGTGGTGAAGCCTGACACCTAATGGTGAAAAGTAGGGTACTGAACTGCTCATCTACTACTGGCTGGTGTTTGTGCCAGGTGATGTCACAGGTACAACAGGTGGTGACATCACCTTGCACAAAGACCAGCCAATAGTAGATGAGCAGTGCAGTACCCTACTTTTCACCATTAGGTGTCAGGCTTCACCACACATTTTGGTGGGGTTTGGTTACTCTTTAAATGCCAGAGGGTGGTGTTGTCCACATAGGCCTAGAAAGGACAGGCAATCGCAGGAAAGTAGTTGAAAGTCAATTAAGAATACTTTCCCAACATGATCTGAATTGTCCTGCAGTAAACCTCGCCCATCTGGCACTCCAACCACATTAAAACAGATAGCTACAGTGTGACCCAGGTATGATGCACATGTTGTCTTCTTGAAAATACACACAAGCCATCCATCCATCTGTTCATTGTCTTGCTGGTTATTGGGTCACGGTCGTGGGTGCAACAGGGCAAGCAGAGCCGCCCAGACGTACTTTTCCTCAGAAACTTCCTCCAACCCCTCTTCCCATACTGGGTACATTAGTCCCTCCTGTGTGTTGTGGGTCCTCCTCAGGATCTCTTCTTATTTGGCCATGACTAGTATTCCTCCAAAGGGAGGCACCCAGGGGGCATCCTTACCAGGTGCCTGAACCTCTGCAGTGGAGGAGCTCAATGCCAAGGTCCTCCCGGATTGCGGAGTTCCTCACCCTGTCTTGGAGAGGGAGGTCAGTCATCAGTAAAACTCAATTCAGTCACTTGTATCAGCGATCTCATTCTTTCAGTCACTACCCAGAGCTTGCGACCACAGGTGAGGGTCAGAACAAAGGTTCACCGGTACCATCATGGTCCAATACCACCACCAGTTAGGCGCAGCATTACTGCAGCTGCTGCGCCTAACTGCTGGTCAATCTTTCAATCCCTTTTACCCTCACTCGTGAAAAAGACCCTTAGATACCTGAACTCAGCTACTCCAAACCACTCTAATGCTCTTTGGACATCACAGCCAGATGAGGCCAAAAGGGTGACATCATCTGCAAATGGCAGAGATGCCGTCCTAATGTCGCTGAACTGGACAGTGTCCAGACCTCGGCTGCACCTTGACATCCTGTCCATGAATATCTTGAACAGGAGAGGGGACAAGGCACATGCTTGTTGGAGTCTGACACCCACTTCTAATGAGCTTGACTTAATGCCAAGAATGTGAACACAATTCTCACTCCGAGTGTATATAAAAGCCGAGTGGCTTGCAGCAGCAGCCCTGGTACCCCATACTCCTACAGCACCTCCCACTGCATACTTTTGAGAACATGGTCATAAGCCAAATCTACAAAATGCATGTAGACTGGATTGGCAAGCTCTCATCACCCCTTAATTATCTGTGAGAGGGTAGAAACTTGGTCCTCTGGTCCACAGGTAGGAGTGAATCCGCATTGTTCCTTGTTAATCTCCTTTCCAGCACCTTGTCAAAGGCTTTCCCAGGGAGGCTGAGTAGTGCGATTCCCTGGTATTTGGGACTAAACTTCTTCTAGTCCCCTTTCTTAAAGATGAAGGACCTAAGATACCCCAGCAATATCCAGAGTCTTCAGTATATCACCGTATGGAATGCCAAAACCTCTTTGAGGAAAGAATGAAAGTCGTTCTCTGAACTCGTTCGCCAACTGGGCTTTCTCTTCAGCAACTACAGCAGCGGTGGCCTTTTTGGCCTGCTGGTATCCGCTGAATCAGGAGTCTTCCTTGCCAAACAGGCCTGGAAGGCCTACTTTTTCAGCTTGACAACCCGCAACAACAAAGTTGATCATCAAACTTTGGCTAAAGGTACTCTGGTTCCAAGTACACTTATGAGCCTCCTTGTTTTCCAACCATGAAAAGGTTACGATTTTCTGAGGGGCACACAAGCCAAAAATATGTTTTGACATGTGATGTCACAGGCCCAGGACACCAAGCACACATTAAGGGACTACCAATTATTTTAGGTCAAATGCAAAGAATAAAGCATCTTTGTAAGAAAAGGGAAACTTCAGTGTTGTGAAGGAAGTATAAAATTAGAGTACACACATTATACCCAGTGGTTGGATCGTGTGTTCACCTGACTATAGCTCTGCTCTGCTTTCTGTATTCTACACAGTACTTGTACTTAGATGTTTGTATTTAGTGAAGGAGAGCTGCAATTGTTAAATATTTGGCTCTATACCTCAATGAAGAGAGCATTGGTGGCCGTGTTTTCTTTGTACTTGGAGAAATCCTATGGAAACAGCTATGAAATAAGAGACAAAACATTGACCACATCATAAGAATCAAGGTGAAAATTGTACATTGCAAATTTTCTTGGTTTCTTGGTTTGAGACGTGACCTTGTGTTTATCCAAATATTTTGTGTTTTGCACCCTGTTCTCTAAGTGGGCTTACCTCCTACCCCACATTGATTGATTTACATCAGACCAGTGTAGGAGCACATATACTTTTAAAACCATTTATCTTGGTGGAATAATGAATCATAATTTTATACTGGACAGGGACACATACATCCCACTAGTTTTATCAGATTTTTCTGCCCTTGATTTCTCTTTAGAAAGGTTTTTGTTTAGCTTGGTCATTGGTTTCATAGTTGGGTATTTTATGGGTGCTTTGTACATGTAGCTTGGAACTGGTATGCTACTATCCTACAGTGAAAAAACACAGCTTAATATTTGTTACACTCAGTTGTACATGACACCAAATGGATGATTGGGATGGCTAGCGCAGCTATACTGCTGGTAAGGCTAGCCTTCTTTAACAGCTTATACATAATGAGTAATTTATTGTTTTCATTTGGTTTATGTGAATGATTAATGCCAACTGCTCAGCACTGCCTTAGGTTTTTAAAAACTTCAATTTCTATATTCCTATTTGATAAGGAATTATTAACTCAAATGACATTAAAACAATGTATTTTCTGTTATGTGTCCCTGGTGGATTAGCATTCACATTTTCTAATTAAAATATACTGTATATTTGCAACCATGTGTCAAGTGTATTTTTATAGAGCCTTGATGTACTGCTGTCCCTTGGGAATAATATGCCTTTTAATTATTTCTGAAACTGTTTTTTGTAAATGGGGGTAAAACAATGCTAAAGCAGTCCACAGATTCAGATCAGGTCTGCTTATATAGCGACCAATTGACATTTAAGATTAAGTACAGTACCGAGTACACAGTATACAAATACATTATCAGATCAGGTTGGGGAAGTATGCCAGTCCAATAATATCAAAATGGGACATCTGCAGACATTTGATCTTAAAACTTTTGTAAGGGCAAATTCAAAAGGAAATGTTAAAGCATAATCATAAACTTTCTATTGTCACTTACCATACAATGTCAACTGGATGACATGGTGTTAAGAATGAAAACTCAGCCGCTACACTGAGGGAAACCTTTATTTCCATTAAAACATCCCTTAGAACTTAAAACATATTGAACTAAAACATTGTAGTTGATGCTGCCACAAAAACAAAACAATATTTGGTGCTCATGTAGTATGTAGTATCATGTAAAGTGAAACAAGTACATATATTTAGTTTTTTATAACCACATTTCCAAACACAGATTTATTAGGTCATATGTTTCAGTCATATGTTTTGCCCACTGCTTTTAATAGAAAAAAAAAAAAAAAGCCCTGAGACAAATTAGACATTACCAATGTCATTGTAGTCTTCATATCTTGAAATATATTTGTACAAACAGTAAAACAATCAAATATATACATAAAATATTATGGCTCATCAAAGCACTGCAAATTTCCAGTGTTTTTCCTGTAGATTTTAAGGGCGTTTAGGTACATATTAGCAAAATTACCTGAGAACAAACAATTCAAACACATCAACCTGATGAGAATTGAGTCGTTTCATAATAAAACATCCAGTAAAATATGTTAAATTGGACAATGAAAAGGAAGGCTGACTTATTAAATATGAGGAAACATCCCAGTTTCTTAAGCTGTTTGACCTCAACAATGTAACCTCCAAATCCAGAACATAAACACACCCCAAGAAGCTTTATCAGACTATAAAAGTGAGTAACTAATTTACACCAACAAAAATGACATCATTTTTCAATCTTGGCTTTCTTTACCTAGTTGTTTTTAGACCAAGAATTTTAAAAGGAAAGGGCATAGAATTGAAAGAGAAGCATAGTTCTCTAAATACAAAACCACAATTATCACACAGGAGATCACCCTTGAATAAGAAATTAAAGGTGATCAAAACAGTTATGAAAATTACAATACAAGTGTTTTAAGTTTTAAGTAACCATATATCTGGTTACAAATATACTATCATGGATTAACAGTGTAACAGTGCAGAAATATGCACTTCAAAATACACATAACAGTCAGCCTAGTTTATATAAAATATGGCCATGCCAAAATACAGATGAAGCCTTGTTGCTGATGATGCTGCACTGTCTCTAAGTTGGAGAGCTGCAGCCGAGGTCAAGGGTTCTCAGTTCAACCCCTCTGCTGGGTATTATGGCTACTAATTCCTAATCAATGGAGGTGGTTTCAAGCAGATACAGGCCAGAGCCCGGGAACAAACGTGCAGACACATCTCTTCTCTTCATCAAACTTGAAAAATCACAGAATATGCTGTTTTAAGCACAGCTCCGAAACTGACCGAGCCGAGAGGCAACAATACGCAGAGGGAAGAGTCGCTCCTCGCTGATATCCATATACAGGTATTTGTAGTCTCTAAGATCCAGGCGCTTATATAGAACATCCTGATGGTGTTTGCCATGGTTCAAGCTGAACAAATGTTGCCGAAGCCTCCTTGTCTCTCACTCAGAAAGTATAAGAGTTCTTTGAGATGCAGATTCGGCCCATGAGCTAAAAATACACTGGTGGTACATATGCAAATGTGTAAATCAACAGTATTATCCTACTAAATTAATGTATTACTGATACTCTGAAGATCTAGAGCGTCACCCCCTTGTGACAGTAAAATGAACTGTGAAATAAATAAGCTTACATGGTAGTATTCCTTTGTAACAAAGAAAACTGATCTTGAATACACTTCTTGTTGTATCATCGTGTTTGCGAGTTGAGCAGTTGGCTTTGAGCTCAACTGTACATAGTAAAATACATAGTGGAAGGGACGCACAGTGCTGACAGCTTAGCATTTAGCACTCATGCTCCATTCAAGTCATATGGGATAGCTGGTAGATATAACTTGAAAATGTTGTTCAAGTCTGGTTACTGCTACTTTGGGTTTAGTGACGGACCCTGATTTCTCTGACTTGCTGAATTCTGATGTAAGTAAGGAAGTACCTGTTGTCAAATGCAGACAGTGATTAATTTCAAGTAAAACCAACAAAATGAGAGACATTTTGGGATCACATCGCTAACTTTGTGTGTGTTAAGTGTGAAAAAGTTGCTCAGGAGCGGCTAAAGTCTACAGAAAACGTCAATCATTCAATTGTTTGGTTTGAACCATCAAGTCATTCAAAGAGTTATTCGCATTAAGACATGAATGCAGCATCATATTTGTGACACAAGGCCTCTGAGCTAAGAGCTTCCCTTAGTTGTGGAGAGCTGGTGGAAAAATAAAGAGTCTGAAAGAGAGATACGAAAGGCACTCAGTGGTAAGAGTGTGCAGTAAACAAAGCGGTAATCTGAAAAGAAAGTGGCTGTGACATCACATGCCATCACACAGAATAAAACTGATGTATTGTATTACGTTTTATGGCACAGATTAAACAGTTAATAGGATCTATATATTGTTCAATAAATCCATGGCCAGAGGCAAAGGAGTGGAGATGGGAGAGGAGTTGACTGAGAAGAGATGAATGAATCAAGAGAGGTGGTGGTGGTGTGTGTGTGTGTGTGTGATTCTTCCCTGGAAAAGCTGTTAGGTGGGTGGGTGGGGGGGGTGGGGCATCCAGCCTACATGAGTGGATGAAGCATGGAGGGGTCTGTTGGCTCGGAGGGTTCTGGCAGGTAGGTGTAGTCTTTGCGGTTGGCGTAGCGGTGGTACTTTGGTTTCAGATGGACCAGCGAGGAGGGAAACATTTGATCCTGGAGAGGAAAGATGGCATCATGAGCCGCCAGTGGTGGAAGAAGTACTGAGATCTTTTACTTAAAGGAGGAGTAGGAGAGGAGTAGCCTCGGTAGTCCGGTAATCTCCTCGCTGGATGGCTGTTATGGTCCCTGAAAGTTGTGTCGTGGTTTTGTCTACAGAGGACCGACTTGTTGGCCCCGGTCTCGGTTAAAACCGGTGAATTAACAGAGCCAAAGTCAGACTTGGACACATAGTAGGTGCAGCTTGGTAAATACATGGTGCATTGTAGTTTACTCTTTCTATAGGCTGGTGTGTTGTGTTTTTTAAGCGTAGGCTTTACTGTCAAATAGGCTATAAAATAAGACTTGGTTACACACAATAACAAACGTTTCATTTCTCTGTAGGGTCCTTTCCATAATGTTGTCAGACACTTATAATAATCTGAAGCCTGTAAGTGGCAAAAACAAGTACTTTAGTGGACGTACATTGACGGTTCAATTGTTGTCCCCTTTAGTCACTTAGACACAAAAAGATGGGAAAGTTGGGTCCAGGTTGAAAAATACCGAAGTTACCCTTTAAGCAATCATACAGCAACAAAACAAGACTTCTCTAATGGCTGTACTTCTGTTTTAGATTTTCCTTGATGAAGCTGTACCTCTGGTATGGTGCCCTCTAGGGCAGGCAGAGGAGGCTGGACAGAGCCGCCATCAGTGGGCTGGTACAGGTAGTCTGACGGCTGTGTGTACACTACTGGACTGGAGGCCACTGGAGACTGAACAACAGATGTGTAGTATATTCAGAGAAACACATACAGAAAGTGGAGCCAATGCAAAAATACTACCAATCAGCCATGGTGGCTGAAAGACTTGACCTATTGCACCTGGAAATATGTTGGGGTTTTTTTTGCCTACCTGGTGGACATTCCATTGAAGGTAGTTTGGGACGCACTGGGGGGGGTGGGGGGGGAGTGTTAGAGAGAGAGCAAACCAGTAAGTACATGTATCTACCATATTACCATTTTGGTTCACTGTGACGCAATGGGGTGATAGGCAGGGTAGGAAATCTCCATTAGCCACCAGTGAACTTCTAGTAAATTAAAACTGTGACTGGCAAGTTAGTCTACTATCAACTTTGCCAATTTCGCAAGCATTGTTTGGAAGTTCTATATCAGTGGAGCACTAGTTGGTTGGGCTGACCTGATAATGGTGATAGGCTGGTTGCTGATAGACGGGTTGATGAGGGTGGGGCAGCATCATTGGAGAACCAGACTGCCAAAGAACCATACAAAACACAATGATTAAATATAGGGTCCAAGCCCATGGGGCAAATGATTTGACAGTGAGAATATAAGTTTGATTCATCATTTTGTAAAAGATAACCATCTCAAAGATAGAACGTTTTAGTGAAAGTACTGCAACTGCAGGTGAAATGGTGTCTGACATACCGTATTTCCACTAATATTGGCCCGGGCCTTTATTTACCTCAACTGCAGAGGGTACCAGGCCTTTATTGGAAGCAGGCTTATATTAGAGACAGGCCTTTATTTCTAATTCCCTCTGTTTGATAAGTATATTTGCTCATATTTTAGTACGAAGCCTCCTCGTTTTCTGATCTGCTTCTGTTGGGGTTCGTTAGGTAGTCGTTTTTTTGTTACTGCAATGCATTACTGATAATTACGGTCATCGACGACGGCACGCTCCAGAGACTTCCGCCGGCCGAGCCGTCTTGTGACATACTGCCATCTTGTGGCACTTGTACGTTACTACAAACTACAGTTACATTATATAACAGGCACCAGGAGTTTACCGGTATCCACCGTTGTTTTTTCCTTTGTTTTTTTCCCCGGCCTGTATTTGGGACCGGCCTTTATTTGTTCGTGTCGACCACGGCCCCGGCCATTATCAGAGACCCGGCTTTTAATTGACTACCGGCCACTATTAGAGGAAATATGGTATTGTCATTGAAAAATGACAGTATGTCAGACCACCTGATGACCACCTGATGATGGTGGTGCCATTCAGCATGACCAAATGTGATCTGACACACTTCTGGGCCCATCCCAAACATGTGCGTGAAATTTGGTTGCTCTAGCATCAAGTGTTTAGAAATGATGCCTCACTTCCTGTTTGCATGTCTTCACCATCAAAATAGTTAAATAATAATAACAATAATAATAATAATAACTAGAAGGGCACTTAGAGAGCGCAGACCTCCGCCAAGGTTCGTGCTATTATTGCTTGTTCGTGAGTCAGATCCGTATCCGCTCCAAAATTTAATGGGTTCTTCCTTGGCCCATGCTACACCCTTCCACCAAGTTTCATGAAAATCAGGCCAGTAGTTTTTCTGTAATCCTGCTAACAGACAAACAAACAAATAGCACCGAAAACATAACCTCCTTGGCGGAGGTAATGATACTGTGCAGGAATCCTCTTTTCTCTTGTCCCCTCTACAGGGAAGTCAGAGGTCAGGGTCAGCACACAGCAGCACCCCTCAAGCTGGTAGGGATTCAGTATCTTGTTCTAGAAGGGTGGGGGTTTGGGCCCTGTGGTGGTAATTCAAGCAGCTTTAAATAACCGCTAAGAATTATTTATTGCTATTACTGCTGTTTGAGCCAGGTCTGTTAAGTGTGTGTGTGATATGAGTGAGGACTGACAGGCCAGTGGTGAGCAGGAGGGTTCATGTCAGGGTTGTGGAAGTAGGCCACTCCGTTGTGGTAGGTGTAGGGGTAGCCGGTGGAGGTGGTCAGGTGCAGAGTCCCACAGGGCATCGGCAGGGGGACGGCAGGGCCGCCGCTGGCCACCGCAACACTGCTGACTGGGACAAGAAAGAAACAAGGCAACGGCAAATTTGTGGCCCCCCCTCTGGGCCGATCAGAAACAAATATGTCACTTTGTGGGACAGGAAGATCTGAAGAGGAGCGAACACTCATGCCATTTTTCCACCAAATTAGCTCTGGTTCTTGAACCGGTTCCGTTCAGGATTCTTGGAAAACTTGGTGCTATCTAGCGAACCAGCCCGCTTTTCCACCAGTTTTGAGCGGAACCTTTGTAATCAAGGATGCGTCATCAACGGAGGGCGTTAGGGATGGGAATCGAGAACTGGTTCCAGTTGAGAACCGGTTCCAAATTGTCCGATCCATCGGAATCGTATGCCTCCGAGGTTATCAATTCTGTTTATCGATGCCAACGTGTTTTTCTGACAGTTGCGCATGTGCATTGCAATTGCCTTGCATTGTTGATTTTATGTGCCAGTTTTATATTTGGTTCAAGCTTATTCCCTTTTGAAAAGGAGTATTGTAATTTATTCAAATGTTACTAGGCATACATGCCTATTTTTCTAAAGAAGAATTGTTTATTTTATCAGTCAGTTTTATATTTTTTTTTCCAAGTTATGTCCTTTTAAGAAAAGGAGCATTGTAATTTATTTTAACATGTTCAAATGTTATTAGGCAGACATTCTACACTGTGTTCAGACTCAAGAGATGATAAAACAGCTGCGTTGATGCTCTCAAAATCCCAAGAGAAGCTCTCATTCCTACTTGAGAGCTCAATTTCATGGAAGCAAACATGTCCCGCCTGTTTAGTTTAATCCAGTTTTATTTTGCTTTTGGTTTGAAACACTGGGATTTTGAGGTATCTTGTTAATTCAGAAAAACAAAGCAGATTTTTTTTTTTTCATGAAAACTTTTCTCAGAATTCTGAGATAATTATCTCGTTGATTCAGAAAAACAGGGCAGCTTTTTTTTTCTCAAGTGAATGCATTACGCTTCCGTACAAAGGTGTGGAGGGAAGACC
This sequence comes from Centroberyx affinis, assembly GCF_046629955.1. Lineage (NCBI taxonomy): Eukaryota > Metazoa > Chordata > Actinopteri > Beryciformes > Berycidae > Centroberyx > Centroberyx affinis. Next base: position 40,664 of record NW_027283101.1, on the reverse strand, counting down.
AAGGAAATCCAGAACACCTGTCTTGCAGCAAAATATCAAGTTCTACAAATGTGAAAAAAGTCAAAGTTTCAAGTGTCCTATGGAACAATGCAAATACATTTTGTTTGACCATTGCCATTGTCTGCTAGTCTTTTCTTTTCGTCTTTTGTGGTCCCATATAGGTTGGTTTTACAAATGATGCAGCCAATCGCTAAATAAATGAAAAAGCCTTGGGGGGGAAAACTGGCTCTCAAGAAACTGAAAATGGCGGAAAATCCAATACAGGGTTCCTACACGTTTTCAATTAAAAAATTCCATACTTTTTCCAGACCTTGATTTGTTTTGAAGATTTTGTCTGGTGTTCAATATGATTTACGCAGATAGACATCTTGCCCCTGCTAACTAGGTCATATCACTGTATAGATGAAGATTGTTCTTCACAGTGACAAATATCACAATATGTGAGATGATTGGCAGGGTTCCTACATGGTTTCCATTTTAAAATTCCATATTTTTTCCAGACCCTATGTTCTTGAATGGATTTGATTTTGGTAATAATGCATATAATAATGCATGCTGACAGCAGCTGGGTAATAAGAGCGTCCCTCTATCTGATTCTTCACATCAACAAAAACTGTGGACTGAAAGTGGCTCTACAACAACATAAAAGCTAGAATTATGTGTATCGGACCTGAACTGCAACATTTTCCATACTTTTCCAGACATTTTTTCAAATCCCTAAACTATTCAAGACATGGAAATGAACAAATTCATTTTTAATACTTTTCCAGACTTTCCAGACCTGTACATTTATGGTCCTAGAGGCATGTTTTGTATCTTTTGATTAATCCGTGTAATTTTGAAAATGTTGAAAGTGATGAAATGCGTAATTCTGGAAGGTTTCGTCAAAGTCCAGTCACTAGTGTCTGGGTTATCATGTGTGGGGTGAATACCGAACTTCGTGTATAACTTACTGATTGGTCCAAAGGGTAAATGCATCATTGGAGGTGACGACACGTTTGCTGTCGCCTTGTGCAGCCATGTGTCGGAGGACTCTCTACTTACCGTGTCCTGCGGCTTGCTGCTTGCGGACCGCCTGGCCAATGTTGAGCTTCTTATCTCTGAAGCAGACTGCATCAGCCTTTAACGTGTCAGTTTGAGGGGATGAAAAACACATAAGGTGATAAAGTAGGGTACATAACGTACACGAGGTAATAAGAAACTAAAATATTGCATACTTTAATGGCCTACTTTACTCACTTGAAGGATTTTCTGTGCATCCTCTTGGGTCTCAAAGGTGACAAACCCATATCTGATCAAAAGACATAATCAAAACAGTGGCAGCTTCCATTGGCCAACAGTAGAAGACTGTGACTGTACTGTGCAACTCCCTATGCGACCCTGTGTTTTCCATTTTGTGGTGGTTTTTAGACAAAATCACAGAATCTGGGTATAAAAATGTAATTTCGATATAATAGAAAAGTACCTCAGTATTGTTACTTTTATTTGTATTGTATTGTTGTATATACTTTTTACATTTTTTATATTTTTCTTATTCTTATTAGTCTTTATGCTGACACCTGCACCAAGAGAAATTCCTTGTACATTGTATTTGGCGAATACAAGTTTCTGATTCAGATTCTGATTCTGAAGTTTTGGCACAATTATTGTGCAAATAGTACAACGGTAACACTTTACAATAAGGGTCACTAAGTTAAGGGTTAGTTAATACTTAATATTAACAGTTAACTAATGTGTAATTTACTAATGGTGTTCATGTTAACTAAGGTATTAATACATTATTTAATATTTTATAAAGATGACTATTAAATAATGTATAAATTAATACCTTAGTTAATATGAACACCATTAGTAAATGATTACCAGACACATTAGTTAACTGTTAATTAAGGGTTAGTTAATGCTTATTAAGCATTAACTAACCCTTAACTTAGTGACCCTTATTGTAAAGTGTTACCAGTACAACATAAACAGAAATGTATTCAAATACAAGGTATCTGCAGGTTTCAGGAAGCCAAATGTAGTTTTTAAGACCTTTTTAATGCTACCTCAAATTAAGACCAATTTAAAAACCAAGAATAAGAAACAATACTGACAAAAAGAGACAATCTCTGATTGAACATACAGTGAGCAGTATAAGAAAGAGGACAACAGGAAATTAATCAACCACTGTACAAACCATTTAGAACAGGCAACAAGCAAAAATACATACTTTCCCAAGTACTTTAAACCAGTATGGAGCAGCAATGTGTGTTGGAAGCGTTCTTTATAAAGTGTGCACCTTCATAGGACAGTCTCCTTTTCAATAAAGCCTAATGCTACCTCTGCTCCTTCTGATGGATGTAATATTCTGGCCTAGATTTAAATGTACCAATGCTAAAAAAGTTGAGAGCTAAATGTGTTGTATGCCCGCTGTAGGCATACATATACTGCCAAAAATGACAAAATTGGGATTACAGGCAATATTGGGTGTACAAATTTACAGATATATAAAATCTGGAGGAAAATAAAACTGACAATTTCAAATTTAGGAAAAAATGAAACATTTGGGGAAAAATATAAAGGGACTTTATGGGGCCTTTTAGTTTAAATGTGTGAATGCAAAGCAAAGAGTTGCTGGAAAAAAAAACAAAAAACATGTGTGTTCCGCAAGCCTGGTAAATAAAGGTTAAAAAAGGTGAGTATAATCAAATTTGAAAATAATCCTAGAAGGCAAAGTTACAAAGTCATAGGCAGTCGCATGCAGTGTTATTCAGTCACTGATTGCATATGGAAAGAGTAATATAATTAACTCACCCCTTTGACATTCCTGAGCGATCTATCACAATCTTCACCTGTTTAACTGCACCATGCTGAGAGAAGATGCGCCTCAGGTCGTTCTCATTAATCTACACACACACACACACACACACACACACACACACACACAGTTATTTGACTGTACGGTGAAGTATTATCACCAAGAGAGAAGACAGGTTGTCCGAAGGAGGTGAATAAATTTGATAACACACCGCAAATTTGGGGTTATTTCTCACCTTGAAGTCGATTCCCCCAACGAAGATCCGGTTGGGGATGATGGTGCCGAGGCAGGGGGTGTAGTGGGTGGGGGCGGGGGTGCTGCTGGGGTTTTCTGGAGACGCCGGGTCAGGGTAGGGGGAGATAGCACCAGTCTGGGACGGACAGCAAGACATAAACTTGAAAAAAGACCCAGTGAAAGCAAGGCAACAGTACATCTGTGGCCCACCCTCTGGGCCTATACGGAACATAGATAGGAGGAACTTAAGAGGAGTTGCTGCTCAGTAGACTGGATCTTTTTATTGGTCAGCCATGTGCTATTGAGATTATGGGATATACTACATTCCAGGGAAACTCAGCTGATGTGTGGACGGTCAACAAGCTGTGTATGGTGTGTAGTTTGATGGAGGAATAGAAGGTCAGAATACATGGTGATACTTGGGTATGGTAACACATTTTGAATACTGTTGGCTAAGATATAACCAGAGATGTTAAGCAGTTAAATGAAAAGGAGGGGACTAGGGCTGGGTGATAATTCAATATTATCGTTTATCGTCTTTCAGTGGAATCATATCGTGATGATATGAAGATATTTTAATATCATGACACACATTTCTGCTGTCTAAATTGATGATGACAAGCACATTTTACTTAAAAACTCATAAAATGAGGTATGGTAGGAATATTATTTGAAAATTTCAATTTTGTTTGACATCACACCTAACATTACCATTCAATTCAATGACATGAACAGTCATTTGATTATTTAACGTGATTTTGCATATTGAAACCATATCGTGATATATATTTATATATAATCCTTATGATTATCATGATATTGATTTCAACCATATCACCCAGCCCTAGAGGGTACACTATGACATCTAGTCGGTGATCATCATAATGCTAACAACCACCAAGAATAACAAAAATCTGTTATATTTTCAGTAAAATATTCATTTATGGGTTTTGTTTTTCATTCAAAAATCTAACCTCAAATAGCTTACATCCGTTTGATACTGCTACTTACTGTGGTGTAGGCAATGCTATAATTCACAAAGATTTGTGTCAGCCTAAAATGGTGATAGACTCTGTTCTGCTAACTTAAAAAAAAGGTAAAACTGAGTTTAGGTGGGTCCACTACATCAGTGGTTCTCAACGTGGGGTCCGGGGACCACCAGGGGTCCTTCAGGGGGTTCCAGGGGGTCCCCAGCAAATCGATGAAGTGTTAAATTTCACCATTAGGCTACTTCATTTACAAGAAGTCACTATTAGAGAATGTAGAAGGAAAGACTGTTTTGGTCATAGTTTCTCTGTTATCTCTCTACCTACAATACAGATAGTCATGGAATTCTGGACAAAATCATATCTAATAATAAAAATATTCTCAGATTTGGGTCCGAGACACAAAATCTCATCAAATGGGGGTTCGTGGCCCTAATGTGGACTAAATTAGGGTCGTTGATATGAAAAAGGTTGAGAATCACTGCACTACTCTGGATATAAGCTAGCATTATTAACGTTATAGCTAAGCTATAGCCCCGGTACGCGCCGTTCTCTCTAGTACAGACAAACTCCATTCAAAAATCTGTCATTTTGATGTGGTTTAGGTTATCAGCAATGGTAACGTTACATACATTGTAACAAATGACTCAAGACCTTTTCCGAATCGTTAGTCCGGTATAGCTACATATAAACCACCATGAGCACTTAACGCTATTTCAACTTTTAGAACTGGTTTCGCCTATTATTTTCACAATCTTTTACTACCAAAATACACTGTAGTGGGAGTTAACGAGCGGTTTGAAAGTTTACATTTTAGTGCTGCCTGGTGGATTATAGGTATGCCGAATTGAAAAGTGGCTCCTATCGATTCAGAAACGGCATTTTATGAGGTATGCCGCCAATATACAAGGCCACTTTAAATTATCAGATTTCTGAATGGAGTTTGGCGTACCGTGGAAAGTGCACGAATTGGGGCTAGCTAGGCAGCAAGTTGGACATGCTTCGCTAGCAAAGCGGTAGGGGCAGTTAGCAGTTCACTTACCGCTGTTTGGCTTTCCATATCCATCATGACTTCTTATTTACTTTCTATCTAATAAATCTTTCGCCTGATTATAATCCCAAACCAACCATAGCCTATTAAAAACGATTCCCTGCGTCCGATTTAAACCGGTGCCTTGCACAATTTATGGACCGGAAGCTTCCAGCACACGGCTAACTTTCTCTGAAGCTCTCGCGCCCCTATCCGGATTAGATCTGAATCTTTTTTTTTTTAATGTAGCATATGAACTCTGTAGGGCTATAGAGGAATTGTATTATCCGTAAAAGAAATTACTTGCACTGCGGAGCCCGGGAAGTGGCCGCAGGGAAAATGACCCTACACTTCGCGGCCACGACTTTTCACTTGGGAGGCACGCGCTGTTTTTATCTGCACACGACATAGACCACGTGGCCTCTTTTTGGTCAATTCATTATTATTAATAAATTACCCCCATTTTCATTCTTTTGTAATTCGTGCGAACAAATTAATTAACACCTTCCTGCCATACTTAAGAGCCCCCACCCTGGGAAACACGTTGGCTATTTTGTGGTAACAATGTATTAACCCATAAGCAGGACATGCTACCGGGCTACACGGTGCCCGCTGTAAAATGTGCACTGTCTGGAGGTGCATAAAAAACATGCAAATTAATATAACACGGTTTATAGCGTACTTGTGACTGAAAGGTTACTGGTTCAAATCCCTAGACTGACTGGGGAAATGAGCAACACTCTCTCCTCCCTTAGTAGGATATTTTGGTATCTGTCCACTGGGAGCTATGGTGGGGTAATGTTTGTATAGTGTGCATCACTGTGGAATATAAGTCATGTATGTCATATGTCATTTTTGAAGGAAAAAATGGGCCATTCCACTCATTTCATTCTGCATATAGGCTATTTCATTTGTTGGTATATTTATATAGGCCTACTGTTATTTTGCACACCCTCATAATCTAACTCACATTTTGCATACTTTCCATTAGGGCTGGGCGATATGGTTGAAATCAATATCATGATCATAAGGATCATAAGGATTTTTCTCAATATCAATATATATCACAATATGGTTCATGTATGCAAAATCATGTTAAATAATCAAATTAATGTTCATCTCATTGAACCGAATGGTAATGTTAGGTGTGATGTCAAACAAAACTGAAATTTTCAAATAATATTCCTACCATACCTCATTTTATGAGAGTTTTTAAGTAAAATTTGCTTGTCATCATCAATTTAGACAGCAGAAATGTGTGTCACGATATTAAAATATCTTCATATCATCACGATATGATTCCACTGAAAGATGATAAACGATAATATTGAATTGTCGCCCAGCCCTACTTTCCATCATACATTTCCACTGGAATTGCAAGTACTTGCAAGCACTTCCTGGCCCAGGTCAGGCTGACAGTCAAGATTCACAAGACAAATGGGTAAGCAAATGAAGAGGAAATACACAAATAATGACTAAATGTACCAAAAAGCACATTTAAAAGTATTTTAATTTCCCTTTGTCATTGTCACTTCAAACATATATTCAGTTTATTCATATTATGTTGCATCAGGTAAAATAAATGTTCAATCTGACACCAAGATTCACATTGATGTTTCCCATCTGTAGCATTCAGACTACATTATAGGCTGGATTCTGTGTGGTTCCATGCATTTGATTGACCAAAATTTTGTGAAATTGGTGAAAAGGTATAAAAAAAATGGAAGAAAATAGTTCATGAAGGTACTGAGTCAAATGTTGCAGTAATCAATACATGCCACAGAGTGTCACTGTTTCTCTATGTAGCTCTGAGTGACAGCCAATATAGAATATGGAAATAGCCATCACAATGAGTTGGCAGTTAAAAGCAGCAACTTGGAAGTTGTCTGTAGACTTTGGTTGCTCCTGATCAGTTTGTTTCACACTTTACACACATGAACTTAGCGATGATACATTTGAATTCATGTTTTACAGCAAACCAAAGATTGTAATGTCAAGCACGCGCCAAAAATCCAGCAAGTAGTAGTGTCCTGCCTGTTGTAATCACAAAATTACTTATGTGATGCAAATTGTAATTTATTTTTTGTAATGAATATATCATTCCCTACACTTGAACAGTAGTTTCTAGGAAGAAGCTTGTCTTTCCCATATGACATAAACGCAGCATGAGAGCAGACCAAATTGAAACCGACTGGGTAACTGAATTAGTTTGCCGTTTCATCCTATTAAGTGACTTCACATGGCATTTCTTTTCCTTTTCTTTCCAGCCTGTGCCCTTGACGCCACTGAGCCCCATTTTGGAAGAATTGTTAAAAAATAGTTAAGCAAGGACCATCTCAACTTGACTTCTGTACCTGTTTGTATAGCTTTTATCACGGTTGGATATGTTCCTACCATTATGATAAACGGTGTTCCTCAGGGTTCCTTATCAATGTCCTTTTAATTCTGATGTGAATGCTCTGGATTGATGACCGATGGATGGATGGGTGGAGGTATGGACGGACGGATGAGGGAAGAGTTTTACTTCACAGGTAGCAAAAGCCTCAGAGAATTAATGTGGATTCATGTAAGGCAGCTGGAGCATCAACAGACGGTCTGCTGTTCCGCTCCAGTTTACAGTGGAGCAAAAAGATCCTTGAGGAGCCACTTTGGACTTTGATTACAGGTCTCATGGAGCTATAATTTTTCTATGATTGGAGAGCGCGCGCTCGGAAAGACTGTAAATTGCATCTTATTTTCTCCCCCTCCCCCTCCTCCCCCGGACCACAACAAAGCGACAGTATAAAACCTACCAACAGAGAGAAAGGCAGCCGTTTTACTACTAGAATTACCTGTAATGAATTAACGATTCGTAACAGGGGCAACGGTATGGAAAAGTTTGTCGTTTTAAGTTTTCTCCGTTGTTGATTTTTTTTTTTTTTTATCATTATGTACAATGTCAGTTCAACCTATGGAGAGATAACCAGGTTTTAAATGCCAGTTATTATTAAATCTTAAAGGAATACTACTCCTTTAAGCAGTGGTGGAAGAAGTACTGAGATCTTTTACTTAAGTAAAAGTAGCAATACAACAATGTAAAGATACTCCATTACAAGTAAAAGTCCTGCATTCAAAATCTTACTTAAGTAAAAGTACGTAAGTATTGGCAGCAAAACTTAGAGTATCAAAGTAAACGTACTCATTATGCAAACTGTCATTTAGAGAGTTATATTTTTCATAAATTATTGGAATATTAATACTGATTTATTGACATACATGTACATGTAAGCAGCATTTTAAATTTGTCAACGTGAAGCTAATCTTAACAATTTAGCTATACTTTTGGGTAGTCTAATCTATAACAATGCTATTTTATAGTTATTTTATAAAGATGATCAAATGTTTTAAATATAAAATATTGATCTGAAAAGTAACTAGTAACTATAGCTGCGAAATAAATGTAATGGAGTAAAAAGTACAATATTTCCCTCTAAAATGTAGTGGAGTATAAGTACAAAGTAGCATAAAATGGAAATACTCAAGTAAAGTACAAGTACCTCAAAATTGTACTTAAGTACAGTACTTGAGTAAATGTACTTAGTTACTTTCCACCACTGCCTTTAAGTACATCTTTCCATTTGCTCCTTTTGAACTTGAAACATTTTACAACTTCACTCTTGACTTCTCCTGATTCTTATTATGATTATTAATACAATGCATTAATAATTATAATAATAGGACCTCACTTCTCCTGATTTGTTGCTCTCACTTTTGCACATACACACACACACACACCCAGCTTTAATTTACAGCTCCCTACCACTCAGAAAAAAAAGGCTCATGAAATTTTGCCTGTAATGACTCTCTGCCTCTCTTGCTCCATTATGACACCGTCCTTTCTCCACATTGTTTGTCCTTATTCTATTTAATGTGGGACACACCGTTGGTGGTAGGCCTACTTGTCATTCATTACCAGGTTTCGTTAAATGTTGGATGAATTTGTCAATGAGGTCTGACTGTGCAAAATGAGAAGGGTCTGTTTGATAATTACAGCAATCTACCAGCTAAAAGTCAATTTATATCCCACATAGAGCATTTAAGACACAAGTACTGTCAGGGCAGCTCACCTGTTTGAGTTTTCACTGAAAACAAAAGAGAAGTAGACTAAAGCCGATCTATGAAATAATATTTGAAGAAGAGGAAGGATAAGAACAATAAGAAAAACAAGAAGGAGGAGGAGGAGAAGACGAACAATGGCAACAACCTCAAAAATAGTAAGAACGACAGCAGCAGCAGCAGCAACCACAACAACAATGACATTGAGAACAACATCTGCAATAGCAACATCAAAAACAACAGCAGCAATGAAAGCAACAACATCAACAACACCATCAAAAACAACATCAACTACAACACCGAAAACAACAGCAGCAACATTAGTAACAACAACCACAACAATAACAACATCATCAACAACAATAACATCAACAATATCAATAAAGGTGATCATAATATATAGCGGTAACTGTAATAACAGCAGCAACTGCAACAGCAGCAACAATACCAACAACCAGCAACAACAACAGCAGCAACCACAATAACAGCATCGAAACAAATTATATGACAAAAGCCTTTAACTAATTCATCAATTTTGAATAAATATACAACTGAATAAATAAATGATCATCACATAACTCTCAATACAGATAAAGGATGACAGAAAATGATAAATGATGCAAAAGCAGATTACAGTATGACCTCAATAATTCAACACTCAGGAATGGAAATCATTCACATTAACAAAATATCTAAATCTCATTGAATTTTCTCACTGATCTCCATCAGAAAATAATGCTACCAAATTAGCAATGATGAAGTGATAGACAGACTCTTGTGGAATATATCAACTAGCCAGTAGCCCTGACTTCAGTGGTTGTCTCATTGCATTTTAAAAAATTATAAAAAAATAAAAAAAAAGTTTATTTTGGGAGAAGGCTGTTGGCTGGATCACCGCTTAACTTTCAATAAGTTGAAGCAGGCAAGCAAATGATTCCCTTTTTTTAATTATTAATTCAATGCATTCATTTTTTATCCATTTATTGTTGGTGAATTATTAATCACACTAAGTAAACTATACAATAAACCCATAGCATTGAGAATCAATGAGAAGGTTTCTCAAACACAGGTGACTTTAAAGGATAGGTTTGAAGATTTTGGACCTACAGTATATATAATTTGTCTCTTATACATACCTGTAGTACTTGGACCTGCAGACAATATTGGCTCCAGAGTCAGTTGGTCTGGGTAAGGGAAAGTTAACCATTAGGGTGGGGCAAGTTGAGTTCTGTGGGGGTAAAATGTTACACAACTTATTTTTGTCCTTTTCAGTACTTTCATAACTGATAACATGGTGATAATTTCAACACAACTGTCAACACAGTGTGTGTGTGTGTGTGTGTGCATGTGTGTCTGTCCTAATCTGTTCATGGTATTTCTCCTTTGTCAATTTCCTCAGTATATGTAGTGTCATTCTGTCTGTCTTCTGATACAAGATCTCAGTAATGCTTGAATCCATACATTTTTGCACATTTTCATTTCTACATTTCTACGTAATATCTCTGAGGACTGGAATTGTCAGTGGAATACGTTTATATCATCCCCATTTGCTCTATTCTTATTTATATGCTGTTTCCTTGCTGTATCCTATTACCATTTGCTGCTGTAGCAATCCAGTTTCCCCCATTTTCATTAAAATTTGAATCTAATCTAATCTAATCTAATCTAATCTAATCTAATCTAATATAATCTAACCTAATCGAATCGAATCGAATCGAATCGAATCGAATCGAATCAAATCGAATCTAACCTAATCTAATATAACCTAATATAATCTGACCTAACCGAATCGAATCTGATCTGATCTGATCTGATCTGATCTGATCTGATCTAACCTAATCTAATCTAATCTAATCTAATCTAATCTAATCTAATCTAATCTAACCTAATCTAATCTAATCTAATCTAATCTAACCTAATATAATAATAACCTAACCTAATCTGATCTGATCTGATCTGACCTGACCTGACCTGACCTGACCTGACCTGACCTGACCTGACCTGACCTGACCTGACATGATATGATATGACATGACATGACATGACATGACATGATATGATATGATATGATATGACATGATATGATATGATATGATATGATCTGATATGATCTAATGTAATATTGATCTCAGGATCAATTTTTAAATTCATGTTAATTAGAGACAAAATGACAACAGGTCAGCAGGGGGCGTCACATTTTCATCACACCATATTTTCTCACCATTGCACACAAAAACCATGTGCTTTGACTTTTTTGATACAACAGCAAGTTTTCATTTCCCATTTCCAGTCATGCACTACATCATCTACGTTGTTGTTTACCTGAGATGCCAGGATGTGAGTAATGGGGCTCTGAAGTGAGCATTATGTGGGTAATAAGGGCTGCAGACCAGGCCAGACAGCAATAGAAAACACAGAGCAGAGCATGGGACTTTTTTTCCAGGCCTCAGATCCAGGTAAGTCCCAGTCAGTCCCGTCTGGACCGTTTGAGGCAGCTTTGACACCGAAGGCGACCCGGCTAATCCATTACACAGCAACACAAATGCAAACAGCAATTCATTTCTGCCACTGAGCAACTGAGAAACACTTGATACATTTTATGGTTTTAGTATTTATACTTATTTTATTTATTATCATTATTTTTTTTCTATTTTGTTTTATCAAGATTTCACTGTTGATCATTATTATTTATTTTATTCTATTTTATTTTATTAACATTTTACTGTTTTATTATAATCAATTTATTTTGTGTAGTATTTCATAATTTTATTTTTATTGTTATTTTTATTGCTTGTATTATCTTTTCTTGTTTATCTTTTATTATCTTAACTACCCATCTTTTATTGTTGTATTCAATTAACTTTTTTTTTTTTTTTTTTTTTTTGGTGTGCATTAGTCTCTAAATCCATTTTTAGCATCCTACGTTTTTGAATTTAACCGCAATTTTTTTTTCTTATTATATCATGTTTTGATTATGATAATGATGGTAACACTTTCTATGAAGCCTGTGCCTATAATACATTATAATCATACTTATAACACATTATAATGCCATCATAATGCATTATAAGTAGTTATAATCATGCATAGACAGTTATAATGTTTTATAACATTACTCATAATCTGTTATAAAGCTTTTTCATTTAAGTTGTAATGAAAAAGCTTTATAACAGATTGTAAGCAATGTGTTTATAATGTTATAAAACATTATAACTGTCTATGCATGATTATAGCTATACTTATAATGCATTATGATGGCATTATAATTTGTTATAAGTATGATTATAATGTATTATAGACATTGGCTTCATCTGTGTTTATAATTCCTTATGATGGCTTATGAGCCCCACTTCAAGTAGAGTGTTACTGAAAAGAAATATTTTAGGCAAAAGTTATATTAAATCCCTCAAGTGATCATAGTCAATACTTGAACGTACTTGCTCATATCTACAAATAAGAAAGGAGCCAATATTGTCACAAAGGAAATTTGGGGGGAGGAGGACGAGGAGGAGGAGGACGAGGAGGAGGAGGATGACAATTTTGTCCTTGTTGCCATTCGTGCCTCAACAAGAGGCACTTGAGCTGCCTAATGTCCTGCCATAAACACCATGATATATTAAACATAACCAGCCATGTTAATGAGGTCATTAATTAAGCTAATGAATGCATTAATTAGCAAATATTTCTACGTCAACATACTTTAATACAACATACGTGTTGTATTAATATGAACTTTGTATCTTAAAGCATTAAGGAGTTATAGTAGTTTCAAGAAAATCAGTTTTTTCCTCATATCATTTACTTAAGTATGACATTTCTAGCATGTATTGTTCTTGAGTCATTGTGTTCATTTCTAGCATGTATTGTTCTTGAGTTATTGTGTGTAAGATGCTACTATTTGGGGGTCCAAGCACCGTAAATGCTGGAACCCTGTTGTATTGCTGGAATTCTCTTTCTTCTTTTTCTCTGCTAAAAGTGTCTGCAGCTCAGAAATGGTAAGTCCTACAGCAACCATATTTGTCAGGTAGGCTCCTATGGCCCCCCACTACTAAGGCAAGGCAGCCCATGCATATTTTCCAGATGGTGGTGCTATAGTGCACATTTTTACATTTTGGTCCATAACTCTCATACCGCAATTCCAATTGATGCCAAACTTTGTCCACACATCCGGGAGTCCTAGATCTACAACTTTGCCATGGGAGCTTCCCATGTCCGCCTTCTTGATTTTCCACTATTTTGTATTTTATGGAAAACTGTTTTTTACTACTTGAATTTTTGTCCTCTTTGCGCCAAAATTGGTAGACAGCTTCATGTGACCCAACCCAATCACATGAACCATTTGGCCATTGTTATATATAACAAATAAATTTGCAAAAAATCATGACCACCTATATAATTGGCCAGAACTCCATGTCAGTTTCGTGAAATCAGTAGGTATGTTAACTTAAGTGGTTTAACCCATATATACAAGTTTCATTAAAAACGGTCAAAAGGGGGCGCCACAATCGTTTTTCACGAATTCTCGCGAGCTTGTTAAAGCTAGCGCTCTGAAACTCGTCATGCAGGCGCGACTTACAAATAATTGAATATGATCATGATTGGTCAACAGGTGGCGCCAATAATTAATTATAAATTGTATTTCTTTTATTTATTGGTAAAACCTGCCACTTCTAATTTGTAAGTGCGCCCCTACATTTCTTTTTGTGCTCCCAAATTTTCTGTCTTATGAAAAAATGTTACCGTCGAGCCGTGATACACTCAGCAAGATACTTTCCTTTTATTCTCTGTACAGACATCATGTCCACTAGCCTCCTGTGGTGCTAGATTGCCCTCCCCGATTTCCAACCCCGTGAGGCTTTAGATCCATATCTACTTAACAAACCCTGTGTAATAACTGGAGAACTGTGATTGACAGTTGCAGAGACACAAGGTTTGATTGAGAGGACGAGGAGGAAACAGATGTAATTGCGCAGCTTGTTAGGCCTCAAAGAACAGGTATCCGACAGATTGGGAGATTCCCACTGCGCTAGTGGTGATTGGCCATTCTCGACTCTCATGTGTCAAAACTGGTGGGTTAGGATGATGGCTAAAATTGCTATAGCGTGACAGCAAATTGCTCCTGGTACAATGGAGTTTGCTTAGAGACACAGAAAGCTTGTTGCTTTTTAGTCTTTAAGTTGATAACCAGCTAAACTTCCCTCAATGTCCTGAAATTGATATGAGAATTGAAACAAGGTCCTATCTAGGCTACTTTAAAAAAACATTAGCAATCTTAGGGATACAGAAATAAGACACAATTTAAAGAACATAGCAAAAAGTAATATAGAACCAACAAACAGATAAAGTGAACTAAAAATGTTGTTCAAGTTGTTCAAATGTGTTTCAAGTGTCTCATCAACTTAGAACAAACACTGATATACAAAACGCACATGGAATTAACAGCAAAGTGCTCAATTATTTCACAAAATGCTACTAATACTGTTAAATACTACACAAACATCTACATCTTTTAATAATAATCATGTATTTTTTGTCTATCCCTCCCAAGTTCCCAATACCAACCAATGGTTGACAGCCTTTCATAATACTAGACTGCACTGGCAACCAATGTGTTTTCAGATAAGGAGATTCAAATGAGGCAGGGTTTTGACTGACAGTATTTGTAGCATTTTGTGAAATAATTGAGCATTTTGCTGTTAATTTCATGTGCAATGTTCCTTCTAAGTTGATCGCATTCTTATTTCCAATTGTCACTTTTTAACTACCAGCTTTAGGATTGTTATGTTGTTGTGACACATAGCCTAGAAATTGTTTATTTGCCAAATTTTTAACCCAGTTTGTAGCTTCCCAGAGAAAAAGAAAAACTAAGACAAGCTCTTTAAATCTTTTGTCCTCTGGAGGACAAACATGCCCCAGAATCTTTGTCTCAATTCAAAAAAAGTCTCTGATATCACTCAACATAGTGTATGCTAAAGTGTTAGCATGGAGCCTACTATCACTCAACATAGTGTACGCTAAAGTGTTAGCATGGAGCTTACTATCTCTCAACATAGTGTACGCTAAAGTGTTAGCATGGAGCCTACTATCACTCAACATAGTGTACGCTAAAGTGTTAGCATGGAGCTTACTATCTCTCAACATAGTGTACGCTAAAGTGTTAGCATGGAGCCTAACATAGTGTACGCTAAAGTGTTGGCATGGAGCCTACTATCTCTCAACATAGTGTACGCTAAAGTGTTAGTGTGGAGCCTACTATCTCTCAACATAGTGTAGGCTAAAGTGTTAGCGTGGAGCCTACTATCACTCAACATAGTGTAGGCTAAAATGTTAGCGTGGGGCCTACTATCTCTCAACATAGTGTATGCTAAATTGTTAGCATGGGGCCCACTATCTCTCAACATAATGTACGCTAAAGTGTTAGCATGGAGCCTACTATCTCTCAACATAGTGTACGCTAAAGTGTTAGCATGGAGCCTACTATCACTCAACATAGTGTACGCTAAAGTGTTAGCATGGAGCTTACTATCTCTCAACATAGTGTACGCTAAAGTGTTAGCATGGAGCCTAACATAGTGTACGCTAAAGTGTTGGCATGGGGCCCACTATCTCTCAACATAGTGTACGCTAAAGTGTTAGCATGGAGCCTACTATCTCTCAACATAGTGTACGCTAAAGTGTTAGCATGGAGCCCACTATCTCTCAACATAGTGTACGCTAAAGTGTTAGCATGGAGCCCACTATCTCTCAACATAGTGTACGCTAAAGAGTTTTATAGTTTTATATTTATTTATATTGCCTTATATCTTCCCTGTACTATTTTTATTACCTTATTACCTTTCCTGTACTTTGTACTTTCTGCCAATGTACTATACGTTGTTCTGCCAATTGCTGCTGTGACACCCAAATTTCCCCCAGGGCATCAATAAAGTGCAATCTTATTAACACAGTGTATGCTAAAGTGTTAGCATGGAGCCTACTATCACTCAACATAGTGTATGCTAAAGTGTTAGCATGGAGCCTATACTATCACTTAACATAGTGTACACTAAAGTGTTAGCATGGGGCCTACTATCACTCAACATAGTGTATGCTAAAGTGTTAGCATGGAGCCTATACTATCACTCAACATAGTGTACGCTAAAGTGTTAGCATGGGGCCTACTATCACTCAACATATGCTAAAGTGTTAGCAAGGAGCACTGGAGCCAATGATATACTTGTGACACATGGATGACTTTAGTGTCTATGTTCTCATCATTTAGCGCAGTGATTCTCAACCTTTTTCATACCAAGGACCCCTAATTTAGTCCCGAGATTTTGTCTCTCTGACCCAAATCTGAGAATATTTTTATTGTTAGATATGATTTTGTCCAGAATTCCACAACTATCTGTATTGTAGGTAGAGAGATAACAGTGAAGCTATGACCAAAACAGTCATTCTTCTACATTGTCTAATTGTGTTAACTTCTTGTAAATGAAACAATGCTGAAGTTTAACAATTCATCAATTTGCTGGGGACTCCCTGGAACCCCCTCCAGGACCCCTGGTGGTCCCCGGACCCCAGGTTGAGAACCACCGATTTAACGGATACGTTGACCAACGGCACAATGTACCAAAAACTTGCTGTATTCCCTTAAGACCTCTGCCTCTGGAAACACATGTAACCCCGCTGGGTTCACCCTCTCAGCCTCCCTAGTCTCTCAATAAAGAAAAAAAAAACTGCTAAATGTTAGATGTGAGACTTGCAGAGTAAAAATAGATATGGAAGGAATAGAAGG
Source organism: Centroberyx affinis (assembly GCF_046629955.1). Lineage (NCBI taxonomy): Eukaryota > Metazoa > Chordata > Actinopteri > Beryciformes > Berycidae > Centroberyx > Centroberyx affinis. The sequence continues at coordinate 23,742 of NW_027283101.1, read as the reverse complement.
GGTCAGATTTCAGGTCAGACATGCATGTCACATAAAAAAAAACGGGCATTTTCCCTCAGTCAGTCAGTCAGTCAGTCAGTCAGTCAGACAGTAGTGGAGACAGAGGTTGATGAAAAATGAACCATAACAGAAGGGTTTGAGCCTGACTCTATAATTACTCTACAAATCTCTGATTTCCCCTCCTTCATCTACAGGCTATTTATAGCTGCTGCATTCCTCTTGGAGAATAAAATGATCTCTTTGAGAAAGTACAATACCAGAAATAACGGGTTTGGACAAACATTTGCTGAGGCGTGGTGGGTCTGACTGACCACTACTGTGTTCCACTGTGGTTTCAGTCTACTGTTTTTCCCCCTCGTCCGTTCATTCATCTGTTATTCCAAATGGCAGAGGGTTTGCTCAAGGACGGTGGGGGGTGGCTGGTTGGATGTGATGGTTCAACAAAAGAACACGTATGAACTGAGATGAAATCTATAGCCTGGCAGAACGTACATGAACGTGTATGCGAGGCTTTTGTAAACTAAATTTGAAAGCTGTTTTCTTACATGTGTAAAAGAAAGCGCACGCACACAGACAAACACAAACACACACACACACACACACACACACACACCTTCACGTCTGCGAACACTCAGGTGACTACGAGCCTCAGACCTCCCTCTTTGTGCTCCGGCTTGTTTATGTTGCAATCATAGGACTTCGCTGGTAAATATGATCAACTAAGACATGTGGCTTTGTGTGTATACCTATTCATGCGTGTGTGTCTTTGCATGCGCGTGTGTTTAGGCGATCAGAGAAGCCTATTTACAATGAGGACATTCCCATTGACTGTGTTCTCTGTCAACCTTTGTTTATCAAGAGAAAATAAAGATCATATGTGGCCTGCTTAGGATCCGGGATTCGTATCCTAAGCGTATTCCCACCAGTATTTCATGCCATGGGGGGAGGTTTGCCCAAAGGTTAGAGAAGCTGGTTGCTTATGGAAAGTTGCCGGTTCAAATCCCTGGTTAACCTTGCACCGGTGGACAGGGCAACCCACTACATTCACCAAAAACATTACTGACAAATTACATGAATAAATAAAATGTGCAAAGAAAATCAAATTTCACTGCAGGTTTACTAGGCTTTTTTCTGTAGCTGCACTGTAAAAAAAACCCAGACAATATACTGTCAATTTTCACAAGGATTTTATGTATTTTCAAAAACTGTAAAATTGCATTAATAGAGTTATTTAATTATTTATTTATTTATTTGTTCCGCTCATGGTAATGCACAGCTCTAGAAAAGAAAAAAAAGCAATTCACAACTTAATTTACACATTTCATGACCGAAAAGGAGCAGGGAGAAGAAAATCTTATCACCCTTTATTAAGTTTCTGTCCTGTAAATTAACAGGTTATATCTTTGTTGAAAAGTAAAGACATTCTCTGTTTTATAAAAGACAATATGCTAATTTTACAAGCAGCATTGTATACAAGATGTCAACAAAATGATGACCAATATTGTAGTCATTTTACAGATTTTTGTTTGTAATTGAAAAGTACAGATAACATCTGTTTTTTTTTTTGTTTTTTTTAAATGTAAAATGAGTAAAATGTTGTGGAATGGGCTGCCAAACATTAAAGCATAACTAAACCTCAAACCCAAATCTTTGTTGAAGTCCGACACCTAATGGTGAAAAGTAGGGTACTGAACTGGCCTTCTGCTATTGGCTGGTCTTTGGTGCCAGGTGATGTCAGCACCTGTTGTACTCTATAGTAGGTGACATCACCTGGCACAAAGATCAGCCAATAGCAGATGACCAGTGCAGTACCCTACTTTTCACCATTAGGGGTCAGGCTTTACCACACATTTGGGTTTGAGGTTTAGTTACTCTTTAACTGTAAAAATACAGTTAATGCAGTCTGTATAACATGTTAATATGCAGTCTGTATATTTATAGTATCTGACACTTTTTTACATTAACATACATGGGTGCTATTTCACAGAAAAATCACCTTATTTAAAAATACTATCCTGAATTGTAACTTTACCTTTGGCAACCTGTGCTGCCAAGCCTTTGACTGTTTTTTTTGTTGTTGTTTTTTTTTTACAGTGTGTGGTCAGGAAGTAACCTCCATATCAGAGGTATGACATCTGATTTTTGAATAGAAGCCCAATATCGGCCCAATACATCAGCATCATCATACATCATAAATAAAACAGTTGAATAATAAACATAAATAAATAAAAAATGACAAAAAAAAGGAATAAAAGGTAATACAGGGGATAAATGGATACAACTAGAAAACAAACAGACATGCAGCTAAACACAGATGTAAACAGATAAACGTGAACGTGAAGAAGAAATGAAGAAAATAATTTATAGATTTATAGAAATAGATATACCAGTCAAAGTCTCCTTCTATGCCCTCCTTCATAATGATAGATGATATAGTTTAGCTGAGTCCAACTCCATTCTAAGTACCCTACTTTTTCCATTACTCTTCAGTCCCATACTGTTTTTGCTTCCTGCCATATTTTGCCCATAATTTCATCTCTCCATTCAGTTTTGCCTCGTCTACTCATGTATGCGATCTTCTCCTGGTCCAATAGATGGCAGTCCAGCACGGCTGAGATCTGATGCGTTTTGATGGTCCGTCTCTCTGTGGGAACGAGGCAAAAAAAAAAACCTCAACTACAAGCCAGAATGCTGTGATTTTGTGTGTGTGTCTGCCTCTGCACAGTGTCAGTTCACAGCTGTAGGGAGATCAGTGTAGGGAGGGTGGGGATGTAATCAGGATTTATTGGCATGTAGTAAATCTGTGTGATATTACAGTTTATTGAGGCTGTTTCTGAGGTTGATAGGCATATAAAGGCCCGGCAAATATGATGGCATCATGAGACTGGCCTGGTCTGTCATTTGACTGATGCACCTTACAGACTTGTAAAGACCAAGTGTTATCTGAGGACATGTCAGTCTTTTATTTATTCAAGATTAACTGATTATCTAAATCAGTGGTTCTCAACGTGGGGTCTGGGGACCACCAGGGGTCCCCGAGGGGGTCCCAGGGGGTCCCCAGCAAATTGATGAATTGTGAATCTGCAGCATTATTTCATTTACAAGAAGTTAAAACAATTAGAGAATGTAGAAGAATGACTGCTTTGATCATAGTTTCACTGTTATCTCTCTACCTACAATACAGATAGTCATGGAATTCTGGACAAAATCATATCTGACAATAAAAATATTCTCAGATTTGGGTCTGAGATACCAAATCTCATCAAATGGGGTCCGTAGCCCTAATGTGGACTAAATTATATCTAAAATATAAGATAGTTTTGATTTGTTCGACACTTTTTTTGGAGACTGCATAATTCCATTTGTGTCATTTCATAGTTTTTATGTCTTTACTATTATTCTAAAATGTTAAAATAGTAAAAATAAAGAAAAATGTGGTGTGTCCAAACTTTTGACTGTTAGTGTAATGGGTAATTAAATGATAATTTATGAGTAATCATTATTTAAATGATAACCTATGGATACATAATACGTATCTAAATGATTTTTATGGATAAGTAATAAATATCTAAATTATTTTTTTATGGATAAGTTATGAGTATCTAAACAATCTATGGATAGCATTTGGCATGAAAGAAGTGTATTGGATTATTAACAAATGTAAGGCATAATATTATAAAACATAAGGCTCAGATTATGGGCTACATATCCAGATCCAGTTCATATCCAGAAATGCAGGGGAGGGTCAACTCTAACATTCAGTTTACTCACCTGTTTATTTGCAGAAAAGACTTGATCACCTTTTCAGACTTTCATAATGTACAGAATTGTATCAGACTGGTTATAAATTATATGAAGATAGGGTATTTTGAGGGGAAAAAAAGCATAAATCACAAAAAGATTTTGGCTGTATTAATGGATGTTTGGTCATAGTTTACCCTCCTTTTTATTTAACTCTACATCATTGCTAATATCTTATGGGCTGGTGTATTGAACATGCTGAGTTGAAAGCATCAGACGAAGACATTCATAATTTCCGAACATTTGACCCTTTCATAAATCCTTGTAGTGATCTATTAAGATAAGGCAGCTTGTGATTTGAGGCGTTTACAACACTGTCACCTGAATTCAGTTCTATCTAACAGATTTATTGAAAATGGACTCTGTCTTTTTATGTTTGTCCAATGAAAAACGTAACCCTTGGACTCTTTCGTTTATGATTAGTTATGATTTTTTGAAGTCTAACCTACTTAAAATTATTACTTTCTTAGGTCCTTAACAAACGTTTTCATGTTGGTGGTTCATGCATCTGTTTTGGTATTTATTGATCAGTAAGTACATGCTGAATCGGTATTCTTGAAGGCCAATACTGATATTGATATTTTTGAACTGAAGCTGCCAATAGTCGCTATTTGGGCCGATATTCAATATCTCATATATCTTTAATTTTAGTCTTGTCAGGGAGGAAAAGCCTCTGAAAACATTATTTCCATTTACAAGAATTTAATGCAATTTGAGAATGTAGAAGAATTACTGTTTTTTTTATCATAGTTCTCTCTACCTACAATACAGATAGTCATGGAATTCTGGACAAAATCATATCTAACAATAAAAATATTCTCAGATTTGAGTCCGAGAGACAAAATCTCATCATATGGGGGGTCTGTGGCCCTAATATCGACTAAATTAGGGGTCCTTGATTTGAAAAAGGTTGAGAAGTGATTCTCAACCTTTTTCAAATCAAGGACCCCTAATTTAGTCGATACAGTTTAGTTTACAGTTTAGTTTAGTCGTTATAGACTGATACCTCTGAAGCTGGTTTAGTAAAAAGACAAAGAAAAAAAACCCATCAAAACAGAGGTAGATTTTTAGTTTTCACTTTAAAGGAAAATTCCACCCTCAGATCCTCTTCCACTGTTATATATCATCAATCTGAGATGTTACATGAAAGTGTTGATGAAGTGAATTGACTTTTTTGGTGTAACCACTTTGCCTCTACCTGCCTCATATACTTCTACTGCAGTTAGTTATTTCCTACATTTCCCAGAATGCAGAGAGGGGCATGAACGTGCTTTCAGTCCAAGGTGGGTGGATAAATAGCTTGAAAGTGTGAACATTCAGCTGTGATGTTGATGTTTTCAATAGCTGAAATATGTTCTGCTTTCAAACTCCATTGTATCTGTGCTGGAAATATCTCAACTTGATATCATGTTTGTCCAGCTATCCATGGAAATGAGAAAAATACACCACCAAACAACAAAATAGACCCAACAAATGTGACGTAAATTGCCATTGGCTAGTATTTAGCAGTGTTTTAGGTTGGATTTTTTTTGTTCTGTTGAAATCAGATTCACTGTATTTTAAAAAAAATGCCTGCGACTCAGTTCAGTTTCATCAATCTTCCATTCTGTACTGTGATTTTCCATGTGAAAACTCATCCATCATCACTCAGCATGTGCTGACCTCAACATAGGGCGTTGCATAACAGTGAAGTCTAAAAACTGGGTTCCCACATAAACTTTATGCTCACTCTCTGTTGATGATTATCTATAATCACCTTTGAAGGAGAGACAAGCTGTAAAACCACCACACACACACTTTTTTTTTTTTTTTTTAATTTTATTTTACTATCAATACTATTACAATACATTACAACACATCACAACACATGGCCAATCACCTCTATACTGTATCTGTTCAGTTTCCATTAGTGCTGCCCTTCTACCACTGGACCAAGCTTTGGAAAAATTAGCTGTCTAAACCGGAAATGAGCTCTCCAGTGCCCCCATGTTGTTTGATTGGACCAAAACTGGAGGGTTTGCCCAGTGTGTGAACTATACCATGGCTTTCAGGGGAGCTCACTTTTTTTTTTCTTTTGACTGTGACTCTTGTTGCAAAGAAACATTCATAGCTGTAAACATGTAGGTTTATGTGCTTTATGTCAGCACATCTGATATATCATAATCAGTTAATGACCACATCAAACCTCCACACGGGTAACATCACAGTATGATACAATGTACTAGTGATGTACTATATTCTATAGTTTATAGGTAGGTCAAATAGCAAAACAGCCTATAAACACACAAATGTATGAGCATTAAATCAAAAACAGAGCCAGGCTGCCTACAAGGGAGTCCTCATCAACATTGGTTAAAGTTACCCATCACATACAGATGAGCACAATAATTTCTCGGTACAATTAAGACATCAAATGCGAGGGTCACGTATCAACAGACCAGCCTATAACAACACACACATGCATGGGCATTGTAAATACCAACAAAAATAGGCCAGGCTGCCTATAAGGGATCCAGTCCTCATCAACACCCGTGACATATAAGAATAGCATGCATGCCGGTATCTTTATTAAAGTCAATTAGTGATGAATCACCCTCATGCATGAATCATACATCAATAATAGCCTAATTTTACGCATGATCCATGATGATGAAGGTTTGCCTCTTCTTCTGTCTGCTGATTGGCCACAAAGTTTCATGGTGTTATGTGAATCTGTTCGTACGTTACATGTATGCCTTTTTGTGAGAAGCCAAGCCCTCCTTTGGCCAATTGGTACGACCAGCTAATCAGTTCTTACTTAACCCCATGACCCATCTTTCCACAAAGTTCCGCGCAAATCCATTAATAACAGTGTGAGAAATCCTGCTAACAGACAAACAAATAAACAAACTAGAAGGGCACTCGGAGAGCGCAGACCTCCGCCAAGGTTCGTGCTATTATTGCTTGAGTCGGATCCGGATCCGCTCCAAAATTTAACGGGTTCTTCCTTGGCCCATGCTACACCCTTCCACCAAGTTTCATGAAAATCGGGCCAGTAGTTTTTCCGTAATCCTGCTAACAAACAAACAAACAAACAAACAAACAAACGGCACCGAAAACATAACCTCCTTGGCGAAGGTAAAAAGGATGAATCCTCATTGGGACCATATTTCTTTTAATTATGACTACTCCACTTACTTTAGGAGAGAATGATAGTCACCATCAGTCTCTGTATACTTAAAGCAATATTCCACTTAGTTTTAACATGGGGGTTATTTGGCACTTGACCACCATGAAAACCAGAATATAAACTACTCACCAAGATCAAATGCAGCTGGACGAGTTTGCAGTGTTCGGATTTTTACTGTGAGGCCATGAAAATAGCCTGAAAACTGATATTTAACACGTTTGTTTCATCTGACTGTGGGTCCAACGTTTTAGATCATCATTTCGCCAAATAGCATTTTTATTGATAGAAGAAAACATAGCAGAGAGATACCATTTAGAAGAGATAGTTCCTGTTTGGGAGACCGGATCTACTTTTATTTTTAAATAAAACTAGATCCAATTTAAATTTTAGTGTAAACCAAGAATAGAAATACAAAATGAGGATGGACCCAGGACTGCTTTTGTTGTCTTAAAAGCAGGATCTGTTGTTGAATCTCACAAACGTGTTAAATGTAAGTTTTCAGGCTATTTTCGTGGCCTCATTCAAATGAATGGGAAGCAAGCTGCATCCAATCTTGGTGAGTCGTTTATGTTCTGGTTTTCATGGCGGTCTAGTGCCGAAGTAACCCCCATGTTAAAACTAAGTGGAATATTGCTTTAAATAGGCTCTTGCAGCATTGCTGTATCACACTTGCTGTATCACACTTTTTAAATAATTCATAATTTGTCTCCTCCTCACTCTTCCTGTCACACTGTGTACATTCCATGAGATTAAATTCAACTCAACTCAACTCAATTAACCATATTTTATTAAGAGAAGCTTTTAATAATTGACAATCATTTCATACATTTGCTGAACAATGGCAAAGCATGAAATTGTGCACCGGTAAAAAGAACATAGACCTGCCAAACGCACACACACACACACACACACATACACAAAACATATGATGGACAAGAACCCATTCTTTTCAGTTATTTCATCTCTGACCTAGCTGGCCTTTCGAGTTGTTTTATCTTGAGAATTAACAGTAGGTTGTAGCTTTGCATATAAGAAATCTGTTTGTCAATGGGCAATTTCTTCACCTCCATTGTAATAGCGATAGTATAGCTTGTTGCAAAGGCTCTGTTTCCATTAATTGACTAGTAAAAGGAATAGTTCACCCAAAAATGAAAATTCTGTCATCATCTCCCTCCCCCTCATGCCAGTTGAAACACAGGTGAAGTTTGTCCATATAACACACAGGGAGGTTGCCAGCACAACTCCATAGCAGCCTTCTCCAAAACAACTGAAGTCAGTGGGGACCAGTTCTTCAGAGTTCCAAAAAGACCTACAGTATATTTACACCATCATTTAGTGCAAATCTTAACTACAGCTGATTGATTTGCAACAAATAATGGTGTATAGGTCTTTCTATTCACAGTGTTTTTGTTTTGGAACTCTAAAGAACAGGTCCCCATTGACTTCAGTTGTTTTGGAGAAAGCTGCTACCAAGTTGTGCTGCAGCCTCCCTGTGTGTTATATGGACTAACAAATTTCAACTTTGTTTCATTTGGCATGAGGGTGAGTAGATGATGACAGGATTTTCATTTTTGGGTGAACTATTCCTTTAAAGTTTGTGGCTCTTGTTCACTTTGTCTAGTCTCTCTGCTCTTTCCACTCATTGGCACTGGCACAAAGTTAGCCTTGGCTAAAAGATAGTGCAGACAATTCCTTCACTTTTAGAGAGTTCAGCTTTTCAGAATTTCATCATAATTATTATGTATCTATAACTTTCACAGGTGATTTATGCCATTTTGCTGATATGAGAGACTATAGAGTGATATAGTGTCTGTCACTCCATCCATGGCCGGAAATGAACTGGAAACTTTTTTTGATCGATTATGGGTTTTGGAATGCCGATACCAATGTTTTTGTACTGAAGTGATATTTTGTGCCGATATTCTGTATCTTTATATTTGACCATTTTCATACCAAAACAACAAATATCAGTGTTCCTCTAAATCGATATTTAGACCATGGGACGCTAAAACTCCATTGAAAATTTAGTTAAAGGCTTCCCATTGACAAACAGTGTAGTACTGATCAATTCTGCAATAAATATGGAGTCAATCAAACTGCATCATATCCATCATATTATACGTGGACCACACTGCCTGGACCAGATCTAATCTTTAATAAAAGGCTAATATTGGCCCTTTATATTGACAAACTGATATATCCACCACACACACACACACACACACACACACACACACAGAGTGAGAGACAGAGGGAGAGGGAGAGAAAGAGAGAGAGGGAGAGGGCAGCATGGGTCGTCCCTCCTCCGTCTCCCACAGCTGGTTGTTTGGTCTTTTGTGAAAATATTTCACCACAATGGTGTTGGATTGCACCATTGGCCAGCGACACCCATTGATTTCTCTAAATGTAAACATATTATTTAGGGTTTTATATGCTGGGGCCCTGGCTATAGTTAGTGGGTGTGCACAAAGCCACTGTCGACACAAACACACACATACAGAGGCAGAAAGATACACAAACACATATCCAACAAGCCAGTGGACATTATGAGCTTGATCTCTACACATTCCTGATCAACAGAGTTATGGAATCTACTTTGAAAGTCTAGTTTTCCAAGCTGCCAGTTCATATATTAGAAGATGTTACAAGCTTCCCTCAAGATAAATATAGTTTTGTTGACTCAAGTTACTTAAGGAAAAGTGTTTCAAACTACTTTATAAAAAAAAAAATGGCAGCAAGCTTACTGTAGTGTCTGGACCTTCAAAGTCAAAGAAGCATGAATCAGGACATGAGACCTGAGAGGCAGCGATAAAAAATGATGAATAATTTCAATGGATTTCAATTAACCATGAGACACTACATGCTAGAGACTTAAAATTGTACAAATACCAAAAGGCCAAATGCTCAAATATTTCTCAAATCGGCTTGAGAGTGGTGCTAAAATTACAGATGCAAAAGACTTTGAAAGGACGGTAACTAAGTCTGATTAACGGTATTTTTTGATGTATTTTTTACTAATTTGCATTCTTTTTTTCAAGTTTTTTTTAAAAATGTTTAACCTATCACCGCCAAACTTACCTTGCATTCAAGTGGTATCGGATTTACGGTCTGATGTTTCCGACCAGGAAGTGCCACATGAACTCCTTATTATGTCGGATGATCAAGTCTGAGAATTCAGGATTGTAGATACAGAAGTTGCGGCCGAGTTGTGACGTAATCGCTCCTTCCAACATGGCTGAACAGAGCACAGCTAGTCGTGCAATACAATACACAATAAAGCAGAAAATGAACTACAAGTACAAATTTAAAAGACATGGATATTCCTTGATATAGTGCTGCGGCATTCAATAACCTGTGGTATTTACATTCCTAATCCCTAAAATAGCCGAAGATTGCTTGCTAGCTAGGCTATCGCTAGCTTGGTTGCTAACGTTTACACACATTGTGAACAGTGTAAACAGCTGAGGAAATGTTCTCCAATTTCAAAATATATATATTTTTTTAATATATGTGAACGCAAACTACTCAGATGGCTGAGTTAAGTTGAGCCAAAGTGTGTCATGATACAATCTGTAATCATTTTTCACCAAATTCGGCTGCAAAATATGGCCACCGTCAACTAGTGAACTTGTCAATGGGCATGACCTGACAACAGAAATGTTTGTATGTTCAGCAGAGGTCAAGTATATCTGCAACAGCAAAATCATCCAACAGGGGATGAATACCATAAATTTGTATCTCCCAATGTGGGGAATGGAATTTTGTAAAATTTGGTCCACATGCTCGAGGCACAAGCGTTAGTAAATGTTACCTTTGGTTGTGGTTTGGATGTGTTGGCGTGGCCTATGCATTAGGGGCTTAAAGTAGTCTGATAAAGTAGGCTAGATTTGTTTCTGAATTTTGGTTACTGTGATGCAGTAAACTGTCTTGTCTTTAGCCCTAGTCCATTTAGTTCTAGTCAATTTAGTACTATCTTCTACTCCAAAACAGTTGTAGCTTGACAAGAGTACAGCTCAGTTAACCTCAACTAACCTCAAATAACCTTTTTTTGTTTTGTTTTGTTAGCTAACAACTAATAACCAAGCAACTAATGTTAAATGTTAACATGCAAATACAAACTACTATTAACTACCAATGTAACATTAGCTATTGTGAAAATGGAGCCTGGTCTCCTTTGTTGGTGAAGAAGGTAACACTTTACAATAAGGGTACATTAATTAAAGGTTAGTTAATGCTTAATAAGGGTTAGTTAATGCTTAATAAGCATTAACTAACCCTAAATTAATGTACCCATGAAGAAAATGGCATGGAGGAAGAATCCAATAGCCTGCTCATGTCTCCACTGGTTGTACTCATGGAGGACCAGATCTGCGAATGTGCTGGGTATCACTGCCATGCAGTTTGCTGTTAATAATTCATGGAAGTTGCCAGTTTTTTTTCCAGCATCTTCTTGTTAGCTGAATGATAATTGTCAGAGCCTGATTGGGATTGCTGTGGATGAAGTTCACACGTCAATTTTGTCAGTGAATATTTAGTTACAACTAGAACATTAAGTTGTTTTACTTGCTAAACGTAACCGTTTGTTAACCTTTAACCTTTTCAAGAGAAACTGGCATGTCCAATTTGTGCTGTTGTCACATAATTCAATTTGCGGTGGAGGAACAGAATTCGTCCACAATATGTAATGTCCGTTTCAAAGTTGGTGCTCATTTCACAAACTTTTATGAGACTGGGTTGGCAAAGCAGATATGGTAACAAGACAGTGATAGTTAGCTGACAGTATACTGTGGTTAGCTAGCTAACACGCTGTTATCTTAACACAGAACTGATTAGTTTAATGATGGTAAAATGATCAGTCTCCAGCTAAACAGCAAGACATTAATTAAGGGATAATGTACAGCGAGCGGGTCATTATTGTGAAATAAACCCCGACAGGGTGACGCAGGACCCTGACGCGAATACATTATCCTGCTTATTACATGGCTGCTTACTAAAGAAATCAATAATTTGACACAAAATATTGATTTAAAAATGATTTTATTGCTTCCACTACAAGAAATAGTTAGATTCTACGGTTGGAACTGCGTCCATAGCAACGTAAACTCTGTAGCCTTCTTAATAGCCTACTCTACTACTTTAAACACTGCCATAGCCCATACCGTGTTCTGTTTGGTGTTTATTTCATGTCCGTCTTCTTCAGTTTTGTCGATTTCTCTGTCGTGTGTCGTGTCTCTGTCTTTGTGTCTTTTAAACTCTCTTGCTTTTTCTGCGCTGTTTTCTTGTTCTCTTTTTCTTTTCTTTACTGGCGACAGTTCAGCCATTAACCATGAATCGAAAGTTTCGTGCTCTCCAAATACATTAAAATTAATATTAGAAAAATCTCCCATGGTGTTTTCTGATGGAGTAACGGAAAGCTAACGTTTCTTTGCCACAGGGTGTCGCGAATGAGCTGACGTTGTTAAATTTAAATTAACCGATAAATTTACCGGATTTCTTTCTGCGGATTGATATGATTGGACGTGGTCCTCCAGAGTCTATGATCAGAACTGCGTCCATAGCAACTGTCTGTTATTCATAGAAACGGTCTGCTATTCAGAAATAACACACCGTAGAATGCCGGAATTGACCAATCAGAATCGAGTATTCAACAAAACCGTGTAATAACCATGTCTATTGAATACCCTCTAGGGCCAAGCCTATGCTAAGAAATACAATCATTCATTCTCAGCCTTTGCTGCCTATAGCTTAAGACCTAGAACATGGCCACCAGAGGGCGCTTGCTGCCATGGTTATTGACTAGTTTCTTTTCCCTGTGACATTTTGAATAAAACATCATGGGGGGGGGGAAAGTGACAGAGACTGAGAACAACAAGTCAAGGCATTCTGTTAAAATTCCTGACGCGGGATCATGAATTATTTGAAGCACGAAGATAACACTAATTTTGCATTAGATTCACGGCCCGATGCACCTGCACATTTACACTCCCCAACACACACACACACACACACACACATTTCCAATTTGTTGTTTTGCCCCTCATGACGCCCTGTTGTGTGTGTATAGTGAATATAGGTCAGAAGTGTGTGTGTGTGTGTGTGTGTGTGTGCATCTGTCTATCTTTGTGTGTGTGTGTGTGTGTTTACAATATGTGACAGCAATGGACCCACAGTGCGCTATGTGGAGGTCTCAAGGCACAACTACAAATATATATACACACACACACACACACACACAGGTCAGTTTAATATTTCATTGGGCTGATGGACGGTGTCTGCTGCTCTGTGAGCCAAACATCATTACAACACACTAAGTGGCTTAATTCTAATTAGAGCTGAAAATCACATTAAACCTCGTCAACAATACAGGAAGTGGCTCAGCGCTCCCCGTCGCTCACTGTTGTCGTTGTTGATGTTGTTTTTGAAATGCTTACCTTTCAAAGCTCGACCATGTGTGTTGTCATCATTGTACTGACTCAAGTTTGTTTGGTAACACTTTACAATAAGGGTCACTAAGTTAAGTTAATTAACAGTTAACTAATGTGTCTGGTAATCATTTACTAATGGTGTTCATGTTAACTAAGGTATTAATTTATACATTATTTAATAGTCATCTTTATAAACTATTAAATAATGTATAAATTAATACCTTAGTTAACATGAACACCATTAGTAAATTACACATTAGTTAACTGTTAATTAAGCATTAACTACTGTAAATTGTTACCGTTTGTTTTTAATAATGAACAGAAATGCAAAAGAGATTCTAAAATAATTTGATTTTTATATTTTGTATTCTAATGCTAATCTACTTATTTTAATATATTTTTATAATTTGAACAATAAATGTTTTATTGTTTGTACTAGTATAGACAATATGCTTTCATATTTTTCATACTTTTCGTTATTCATATTCTATGTTATATATTACAAGTTTTCACTTATTTTCATTATCATTCGTAGATATTTTTCTTTCATTTTTTCAAATGCTTCTGCTACTGCTGCACTCATATTTCTACTTAACATATACTTATAATAGCAATAATAATAATAATGTCTTCATGGGCTTCACCATGTCTGTCATTTGACAATGAGACAGAAACAAAACTAAAGCACACACACACTCAAACACACACACACACACACACACACACACACACACACACGCCTTTGTCTGTGATCATGTACGTGTGTGTGTGTGTGTGTGTGTGTGTGTGTGAGTGTGTGTGTATAATTTATGATTGATGAGGCAAACTGGGGAGTAAACAGTTTCCAGTTAGGTGACATGCTTTTGCACTTTGAATGTGTGTATGTGTGTGTGTGTGTGTGTGTGTGTGTGTGTGTGTGTGTTGGGGGGTAGGGGGTTGGGTCTGGTCTGATCTATGCACTTTTTTCTTTCTTTCTTCCTCATTTTCTGCCTGTTTTTGTTTGTTTGTGTGTTTTGTGTTTGTTTGTTTGTTTGTTTGTTTGTTTGTTTGTTTCTTTCTTTCTTTCTTTCTTTCTTTCTTCCATAAGACTGAAGGACTGATGTTGTAAATGAGTCTTGTCTATTTTAAAATGTACATGGTAATTGACAATACTATAAGTAACAATGCTGTAAGTGAGATAGCATTGATAGTATTGATTTCTCTTTCCAATAAACCAGAAAGTGAAAGTAAAGAATTTGAAACCACTGACTGCAGTAAAGCAGAAGCTGCTCCTAAAAATGGTGTGAGACAGAAAAAGAGATGGAAATCCTCCTTACATGATTTATGACGGTGCATTTTTTTTGGAAGCTTGTTTTGTTTTGGAGGCGTGAATCAGTTCATAACAACAGCCTGAGTGCCGGCTTTGATTCTACTTTTTATTGTGGCTGTTATGAAATAAAATAAAAATAAAAATAGCAACAATAAACCATATTAAACTCAAATAAAATAAAATAAATGTAACTTAATTCAATCAAACATTACTTTAAATTAAGTAAAAAATACAAACATTGCTTACAATATGTGTTACAAAGGAGTAAGTTCATAGAAATTAATCATAAATAGTGACAAAAGAATAATTAATAAATTAGATCAATTAGATAAACATAAAGTAATAATAATACTAATACAAATTGGTCAGCCTGTCACACCACAGAATTGGAAAACAGAATAGAATAGAATAGAGTAGAATAGAACAGAACAGAACAGAATAGCATAGCAGCCTAGAATAGAATAGAATAGAATAGAATAGAATAGAATAGAATAGAATAGAATAGAATAGAATACTCTATAATGTGAAACATAATACACATACATCATCATCATCATGAGGGACAGTGTGGATGGGAATTTCTCCTTGTGGTGGTGATGTGTGTGTGTGTGTGTGTGTGTGTGTGTGTGTGTGTGTGTGTGTGTGTGTGTGTGTGTGTGTGTGTGTGGCCTAATACCGTGGTTGAGAGCTACCAGGCGGTTATTAGCCCAACATCTGCTCTCATCACACCCCATTATCCGTCTGGGCATGGTGGGGACACACACACACACACACACACACACACACACATACACACACACACACACACACACACACGTTTATGAGCCTATAAGATTATCCTGACGCCACCTGAAGTCCAAAGTGCCGACCCACCAACCAACCCCTCTGTTCTTTAATAGATTACATGTAATGGGATTATAGTAATGCATCACATGTAATAGGATTACAGTAATGTGATTACAAAAAATATTAGCAACTGTAATGTAAAAAAAAAAGTACTTGTTTACTTGTTTGATTTATCAGAAACATGCTTTAAGGGTTTGTAAGATTAATCGGATTACCAATTAGTTATGAAACCAAAACTCCTTAATTTTATCCCAGAAAATTTACCCATTACATAATACATTATGATCCATTAAAAATAACAAAGCTTTAAAAAAAAGTAAGGTAGTATCATGGGTTTTTAAGGGATTTATTCATGGGTTGATTTGTTGAGACACTAATTAAGGGATTTTTCATGCCTTTTATGCATGATTTACAGGGTTATTAATGTAACGTTCCTGTCTCCCTGAATTTTACATTAAATTAAAAAGTAAGCAATCAAACATTAAGGGGTGTTTAATAAGTCTCCTCCATTAATAACTCCCTTAACTCATTTTAAGGGATTTTACATGAATTAAGGGGTGATTTAATGTAAATGTAGGTTTATTTTAAGGGATTACTGGTAACACTTTACAATAAGGGTCACTAAGTTAAGGGTTAGTTAATGCTTAATAAGCATTAACTAACCCTTAATTAACAGTTAACTAATGTGTCTGGCAATCATTTACTAATGGTGTTCATGTTAACTAAGGTATTAATTTATACATTATTTAATAGTCATCTTGATAAACTATTAAATAATGTATAAATTAATACCTTAGTTAACATGAACACCATTAGTAAATTACACATTAGTTAACTGTTAATTAAGGGTTAGTTAATGCTTATTAAGCATTAACTAACCCTTAACTTAGTGACCCTTATTGTAAAGTGTTACAGGATTACTGGTTCATAGAGGATCGAAGACTTTCCTCACTGGGATCGTCTGGGATTATCTGTTACCTGTGATTTTTCCACAACTTCTCCCATTAAAAGACTATAGGATACTAGTACTACTGCTACTGCTAAAGTGGCTACCATCAAGATCCTCCTTTTTTCTTTTGTCTCCATCTTTGGTGTTAAACTGCACTACACTTCCCAGAGTTCACCTGACAATCAAACAGTGCGTCCAAGACTTTGACGTCTTTTTCCTTGGATTTTCTGTTGAGGAAGTTCCTGTAGGTGGCGCTCTTTTCTCTGTCTGTTCAGCCATGGTGGCTATCGCTGCTCATGCTAACTACCCAGTTCTTCTTCTGTTTATTCCAAACAAAGCCGGAAATGTAAGGCCACATCCACACTAATACCTTTTCATTTTAAAACGCATAACTTTTGCTAAGTTTACGCCTAGCGTCCACACTACTCCGGCATTTTCGGACCCCTAGAACGGAGACTTTTGAAAACGATGACGCAGATACCCACGTTAGCTTCCTGATTGGGTCTTATCAGTCACGACGTGTCCTTCCCTGATTCGTCACGCCCCTATCACGTGACCCTTTTCCGGAAGAAAACAAACGACATCAGCCATGTGTTACTTTCAGTAACAGTTCCGCCTCGTCGTTGGTCCAAGCAAAGACATCTCTGGTCGTACTTTTCGCCATTGCTGTTCTTCCTCTGTAGTATTTTCTCTAACTAAGCAACCAACCACAGAGTAGACAATCTGCTTCCTGTTTACATCGGCATGCACATGCCCAGTGTACGTGAGTGGTCATGTGATATGCGTTTTCAGGCGTGTTAGTATGGACGGAGATTATTTCTGAAACGCTCGTGTGGACGGACATCGAAAACGTATTAGTGTGGATGTGGCCTAAAACGCATCACTTCCTGTGCGGATGTAAAAGCTTTCATGGACTGGATATATATAGTAGGTTGAATCACTATTGTGTTATATCAATGGTCAGGGTCTGATATTACCGGACCCTGACCCTAAATTAGCTGATTCTATACAGGCAATAACACTGAAACCTGGTATGGTAATATAATTTTTAGGGTAATATATTTCATGGAGACACTAGTGATTAAGGGATTTTTCATGCCTTTTATGCATGATTTACAGGGTTATTAATGAGTTATTAATGTAAAGTTCCTGTCTCCCTGAATTTTACATTAAATTAAAACGTAAGCCGTCAAACATTAAGGGATGTTTAATAAGTCTCCTCCATTAATAACTCCCTTAACTCATTTGCTTAATAAGCATTAACTAACCCTTAATTAACAGTTAACTAATGTGTCTGGTAATAATTTACTAATGGTGTTCATGTTAGCTAAGGTATTAATGTATACATTATTTAATAGTTTATAAAGATGACTATTAAATAATGTTTAAATGCTATTAATGCTTATTAAGAATTAACTAACCCTTAATTAATGCACCCTTATTGGAAAGTGTTACCTATATTTCTATGAGAAGTCTTGCCAGGGAAATTTATTGAGTTTAATAATTCAAGGATGAGCCAAAATTCATTCATTTTGGACACCATCAGTTGGTGATAGAGACATTTATTTACATAAAAATGTCACGGATTATTACATTAAACATCCGTGTAGGAAAAAATGTGAAAACCCACCAACCTCTTCAACCCCCCCCCCCCCACACCTTCCCCATGTACACCACCACGCTTCACCCATCGGCAGGAGTCATAGATGTCCTTGTTTTCTCCTCCCTCCATCCCTCCATCCCTCCATCCTTCGCTGTGTTTTTTCTGCGCTGAACAGATGCCAGCGCTGGGTAAAGTCCTCTCCAGAGGGGCCCGCCAGCAGCATATTGGTTTATAATTAATGAAATTAGGGGCGCTATCTGCCGAGGAGGCTTCGGTCCCAGCGCAGGATAGGCTGCCGCATGCCAGGAAGACAGACGACTGGAGAGATGGAAGAGGACGGAAAGAGAGAGAGAGAGAGAGACGGACAGATACAGTTTGATCATCGTTGATCCGCTGGAAGGCTGTTGTCGTTTGTTGAACTTGTTAAGCCTCGTAATCGTCTTTCTCAATTCGGAATGAGTAGGGTTAGACCGATATATGGAGCCGATATCATATGCATAAATATTATTATTATTAAAAATAGTAGTAGTAGTAGTAGTAATACCCTGGGTTTCAATGGAGAGTCAGTCTCCCTTGGTCTCAGTGCTGTTTCAGAGGCTTTTCCATCCTGAAAATAATACAGTTCTGGGGGAATTATGCTGACTATTTGTACATTGTTTATATTTTTTTAAAATATTATGAAAACAGTCCGATTTTCAGCGCGAAATATGAATATTGGCAGCTTCATATCCAAAAATATCGGCATTGGTCAAACCCATATTGGTCAAACCCTAATAATGCATAAGTTTCATAAGTTTTCTCAATATACTATATTTGGAATTACATACTTGCCGTAGTCACTAGACATTAGGGCTGAACAATTAATCGAAATTTTATCGAAATCGCAATATGGCCTACTGCAATTTTCAAATCACAGTAGGCACAATATTTGTTAAAGGTGAAATGTGTCAAAATAGCATTTTAAAGTAAATATTGTGGTGCTGCAGAGATGTCCTGGCCTACACATCATATTCTACAGACTTAAGAAAACATCTTTGTTTGGTACAGATCCCCACAAAAATCACACCATAATCATTTTAATACGTTTTTCAATGAAAATGAGAATAATGATGTAAAAATGATCATTCCTGCTAATATCGCAAATCATACCGCAATTCCAATATCAGTCAAAATAATCGCAATTAGATATTTTTTCAAAATCGTTCAGCCCTACTAGACATAAACAGCAAAGATGTAGACGAAGAACACAAGCCAGAGCTTTTCATCAGTGTGTTTCCTGAATCCCACAGCACAGCCTTTGTGTGTGTTCAGTGGAAATAAAGCCACATAGGTGTGTGTGTGTGTGTGTGTTTGGGAGTTTGTGAGGTGAAATGTGCACTGGCATGAGGCCAGGCTTGGTCCCTGGACGGCGGTGGGTTCATGGCGGTGGTCATGACACACACACACACACACACACACATACACACACTCATACTCATGCCCACTAACCTCATTTTAGTCACTTGCTAGCTCTCCTCCTCCCCCGGTTAATCCAGTTAGAGCTGCTCATTCCAGCGGCAAGCCTAATAGGATAATGCCCTCCTACCATTACCTGATGCAGCCATACCTTCCTACCCACCTGGATGGGACACAGCTACTGTGACCACAGCATAACATAAGACACAAGGTGGGAAACCCTACCTGGAAGACAGTAGATGAGGCAAACTCAAACGATGTTGTTAGACAAAAATACATACATACATTAAAGTCCAACTCCAAGAGACATTCCCATATTACCCCTGTCCTGGCCTCTCTTCACTGGTTGCCTATTGTTTTTAGAATTGATTTTAAGATTCTACTATTAACTTTTAAGGCTCAAAAGGGTCTTGCACCTCAATATATTACTGAGCTTCTATCTCCTTATGAGCCTGTGCACAGTCTGAGGTCCTCAGGTGGGGCCCTCTGGTGGGGCCCTCCTGGATGTCCCAAGGTCACTAGTCGTGACCTTGGGACAGTGATCGGGCTTTCTGTATCGAGCTGACGACGAGCTGATTCTGTATCATCTTTTAAATCGCTTTTCAAAACACACTTGTTTAAAAAAGCCTTTCCTTAATCCTGTGGCTGTTTCTTTAATCACCTTATCTGTGTTGCGTTCATCTTTTAAATCTCTCTTGATTACATACTTGTTTATAATATTGCTTTAGATTTTTAGCCTTTCTTTTGTAAATCCTCTGTTACTGTGCTCTTTTAAATTGTGTGGTTTCTCTTTTACTTGCATTTCATTTTTATTGTAATTTGATTTAATCTTGTAAAGCACTTTGTAACTCGTGTTAAAAAAAGTGCTCTATAAATAAAGTTATTATCATTATTATTATTATTATTATTGTTATGTTGATCCATAGTTAGCTAATGCTAGCTCTCCTAGATAATGTCAGCTAGGCTACTTCATTTTAGTGTTATATTTTTTCCAATACAACTAGGTTGAATTCTTCATTACTATACATTAGTTATATGGTAACATTCCGCTTAAAATAAAAAAAATAAAATAAAGAAATAAAGTATGCATTAAAATTGTCTGTGTATTTGTATTGTGGAAGGATGAGTGGAGCTGGAGACGTGTTGTTGATCTATGTTAGTTAATGCTAGCTGTCCTAGCTAATGTCAACTGCTTCATGATGTTAAAATCATTTTACGTTTTTTTCCAATACAATTAGGTTGAATTCTTCATCACCCATTAGTTATATGGTAACATTACACTTTTTTTTTTTTTTTTAAGTAAATATTTTATCACGGAAAGATGAGCAGAACTGGATACATCCATGTTGTTGATCCATAATGTTAGCTAGCTGTCAAAGCTAAGGTCAGCTCATGATGTTAGTATTATATTTTTTCCAACACAACTAGGTTGATTTCTTCATCACCCATTAGTTATAGTAACATTTTTATAGCCTATTGCTATAACATTGGCCAAATTGTGTGTTAGCTTTGTCTGCTAGCTAACACTGGGTGGTTTTAGTTGGTTAAAACTGCTACTGCTAAAACGACTTGTCGGGTACAACTTACACAATTCAACCTAGTTGGTTTGGAGATAGTTAACAATATGAAGTAGCTGACCACTAACATTCATTATGGATAAGTGAAGCTAGCAGGTCTTATTTCAGCATCATGGATGTTTCATCAGTGTTGTTATCTTTGATCTTGATCTGGGCCTTCTCCAGCTCTTCTCATCGCTCAACAATATTGAAGGATCACTTTGATGTATATTTTACATTTACAATATGACTGGCGTAACAGTCATATCTCCCACACCACAAATTACAATGACATGAAATTTTCCCCCGTTATGAGTTTCTTCAAAAGCAGATTTTCCCGCAAGACTTTCATTTATTTACTAATCACCTCACGAGGTGACTGCATCATTTGTACAATCAACCAATATGGAGCACCACAAATGCCAAAAAAGAAAGCTCTAACAGACAATACAAATGAGATGAATAGAGACAGATCACATGCACTGCTCAATTATATTATATATTATATTATGTTACATGTTGTATTATACATTACATTTTATACTGTACATGTTGCAAATTCCAAGTGTCTCTGTCTTTGTGTCTCTCCAATTAGTGGGTGGCTCAGTGAGTTTGACTGCTACAATGATTAGATGATTAGAAATATGGCCGCTGTGATCAAATCCCCTGGTCACTGATCTGATTAGCTGACAGGACAGTGTGAGGAGCCCCAACTGGACTGGAGGTCACTCACACAGCTACTTAGAGGCAGTCGGTCAATAAGTAAGTCACTCAGTCAGTAAGTCAGTTGGTTAACAAGTCAGGGACTAAGTCAGTCAGTAAGTAAATGAGCCACTTAGTTGGTTAATCAGTCAGTAAGTCAGTGACTTATTCAGGCAGACAGGAAAGCAATGAGTCAGTCATTCAGTGGTAACACTTTACAATAAGGGTCACTAAGTCTAAGTTAACTGTTAATTAAGATTTAGTTGCTTATTAAGCATTAAACTAACCCTTAACTTAGTGACCCTTATTGTAAAGTGTTACAGATTAATCTAAACACAGTGTATTCTACAGTGTGTAAAACTCCAGATCTACCAGCTGATCTCTTCTCTAAAGCCTCTGATGATGAAAACATGGAGTCCCGGCTGCAGAGCGACCTGTTTGTGTTTCAGGGACAGAGATGGATCAGCAGAGCGGAGCCTTGAGACAAGACAGACGATGCTGCTGCTGCGTTTAGCCTCAGACTCCTGACAGAAACACAGCTTCATCTCAGGACAGCTCAAGTTCAAGTCTCAGTTCTGTGTTTTCTGGCTTTCTTTGGAGAAAGCTATCCATGTTCACAGATACTGAACAGACTGTCATAAAGCTTCAAAAGAGAGAGATTCAAAAAAGTGATCTGCATTTGTTTTTAGTAATAAGAGTATCCATAATTAAGCAAATAACAAGGAATTGGTTGAAGGTTGATGACTAATTAATTGTAAATGGAAAGATCTGGTAAATGAAATATACACTGCAAAAAACATCCATCTTAACAAGTCATTTATTCTCATATTCAGCCTTTAAATCTTATTTTTCTTAAAACAAGAGAAAAATTCTGCCATTGGGATGAGATAACTGCACTTGTTTCAGGAATTTTCTGATGAGTGTCGGTATAAACAAGTCAGGAAAAGGCAGATCACTGCACTACTATCAAGAAAATGACACTTGATTCTACAAAATTCTTGAACCAAGTTGATTTATATTGAAAACAAGTGAAATTATCTAACGTCATTGGCAGATTGTTTCACTTGTTTTGAGAAAAATTACGATTTTAGGACTCAATAATAGACTAAATGACTTGTTAAGATGGAGATTTTTTGCAGTGTATGCAATGGAAAAAAATAACTATGAGAATCACGACGATCAAGTCCATGTTTTTAGGAAAGATGGGAACATGGGAGAAGTATAGAACAAAGAGTGTACAGTAATTAGCTCTCTGTAAGATGGGTGAGCACATTTTGATAATAAGTTTAAACTTCTCAAATAGAAACACTGTACATTGTTTATCTAGACTGAAATGATTTATCCTCCAATTCTTTACATACTCTGGATATTTGGTAATGTATCCTATTATCTGCTATTAAAACTAATGTATTAATGTTATGATTTAATATTATTCTTTATTTTTATCATGTATTTTATTTATTATTATGCATTTATTATTCTTTAATCGTGTCTTACTTAGTTATTATGCTTTGTTATTCTTGTTTCATTATTTGTATATAAATCTGTCAAAAGCCTGCAGGAATCACAGATACATATGAACTGGATGGTTGGCAGCCTTAAAATATCCCACTCAGTTCAAACCTTTTTGCTTTGCAGACAGTGAAAACAAAAAAAAACCTTGCTGACAATAAACAATAAAAATGATGAACTCTTGATATAAAAGCAGAATAAAACACATATGAAATCACAGCCTCCTCATACAGAGCAGCACCAGCTGATCAGAGCAGACAGAGAGTGGATAGTTTGACACAGAGCGGTAAAAGGTCGCTCATCACTGCAAAACACAAAGTTCTGATACTGGAAGATGCAACATGATGTTATGTCCAAACTGAATCTAACAGCAGTGGAGATGAACAGGAGGAAGCTGCTGTTTCAGTGAAGGAAG
>NW_027283100.1:37500-50619 GCF_046629955.1 Centroberyx affinis | reverse complement strand
CTTACTACAGCAGTGTGCTGGTGTGTGTGTGTTTTTTGTGTGTGTGTGTGTGTGTGTGTGTGTGTTAAACTCCAGTTGAGAACTACTAAGAGCTACAGTAGGATTACCACTAACTCTGTGCTGCTCCTGCCATCTGGTGGTTATTGTAAAATAGACACAGACGTGATGTACAGTGTGTTTACTGTGTTTACATGCAGGCCGCAACTGGATCATCTACCATCTATAATAATGATATGACAATCATAATAATTTTAGACATTTTAACTTATTTTTTAAGACCTTTTTAATGCTACCTTGAATTGAATTTAACCAATTTCAGACCAATTTAAAAACTAACAAACAAATTTCTGATTGAACAGCTACTACAACTACTACTACTACTACTGCTCTATTGCTGCCACTATTGCTGCTACTACCACTATTACAATTTCTACTAATGCTACTACTGCTGCTACTACTACTACTACTACATATACTGCTACTATTACATGATTTGAGGAATCATTTATTTGAAAAAATTCAGTTGAAGAACCCTGATTTGTTTTGGTTGTCTGAAGGTGATATGCTGAGTTGGCTTTTTAATGAGGAGATTTTTGTCTTTGCAAGATTTATAGAAAATGCATGGCAACTAATTCAGAGAACACTGTATCCAACATAATAGGACATTTCTGTCATGGAAATTGAATGTTTTTGAAATGTTTTCCTTTTGAATTTGTGGAACTGTATATTATGATTTGTCATGTGGCTATCCTGACTGTTGTTGCTGTCTAGTGTCTTGTAAGCCCATATGGGCTTGGCACCATAAATGGTGCAGGACACTCAAATAAACAAATCAATCAATCAATCAATCAGTTACAATTTCTACTAATGCTACTACAACTACTACTACTACTACTACTACTACTACATATACTGCTACTATTGCTGCTACTACAACTACTACTCCTACTACTTCTACTTCTAACAATAATACGTTGGAAGAGAAGCCTTAAACATGCACACAGCTTGCTACTGCCCTCAAACCCACGTGCACACACCTACACACACACACACACACACACACACACACCTACGCACACACACACGCCCTACCTGTCGGCCTGTGTGGACAGCGTACACACAGCTTTGGCGGCGCTGGTGCCGGTCATCAGGCTCCCGCTCTTCAGGTCCAGCCCCCTGCCTCCTCTGCTGCTCTCCCTCAGCAGCTCCTGGATGGACAGAGGCTGGATGACGGGCTGGCTCAGGCCCAGCTCCGAGGCCTCGGGGCTGGGCTCGCAGCTCAGCTCCAGGCCCAGGTCCACGCCCGCCGCCTGCTGGGCCTGCTGGGTGATGGTGGTCAGGGCGGGGGACTGGGAGGAGCCGTCGCTGAAGTGGGTGTGCTCCAGAGAACTGACGTACTCGCTCACCCTGGGAGAGAGAGAGGGGGGGGGAGAACGAGGAAGGGGAGAGGAGAGAGAGAGAGAGAGAGAGAGAGAGAGAGAGAGAGAGAGTCAGTAGACAGTGGAGGCACAGCAACACACACACACACACCTACGTGCACACACATGCACGCACACACACACACACACACACAATAATACATGGGAGGGGATGGAATTATTTTTCTGTTTTTGTTATTTAATAACTTAATTGATGATTAATCTCTTGTTACATGCTTTGGCAATACTGTTTGTTTGTGAACTGTCATGCCAATAAAGCACCTTGAATTGAATTGAATTGAATTGAGAGAGAAAGAGAGAGAGAGAGAGAGAGAGAGAGAGAGGGAGAGAGAGAGAGAGAGAGAGAGAGAGAGGGAGAGAGAGAGGGAGAGAGAGAGAGAGAGAGGGAGGGAGAGAGGGAGAGGGAGAGGGAGAGGGAGAGAGGGAGGAAGAGAGGGGGAGAGAAACGAGGATGGGAAATGAGAATGAGATAAAGGTGTGCAGATGGGGTTGATTGTATCTGAAGTCACAATGAGCTGTTAGTGAAACATTTCATGATCCCTGTGGGGAAACTGGGTCGCTGCAGCAGTATATAGTAATACGCACAGCAAAGATAGATAAATAGAATATAAACACAAAACTAGAGTAAAATCAAGAATATAGCAAATGCTGCATGTTGTGTGTATTACTATGTACAGTGAGTGTGTGTGTGTGTGTGTGCGCGTTCATACTCATTTTCCACTTTAAAAGTTACAAACTTTTTCCAGACCTCTACACTGAAAGAAACACGGTACCATGTATATGTGTATGGTTATGCATGTGTCTGTTTCTGTATGTGTGTCTGTTTCTGTGTGTGTGTGTGTGTGTGTGTGTGTGTGTGTGTGTGTGTGCGTGTGTGTGTGTGCACCTGAAGACATGCGGCCAGCAGTCGTGGTTGTGGCTGCCCATCTCCAGTCCCACGTTCAGGATGGCGTCCATACACAGCACATGGGCCGTGTGGAGACGCACTCCCTGAGGACGCCCCATCTGCTCCAGACGCTGCTCCACGCGCTGCTTCACTGCACACACACACACACACACGCGCACACACACACACACACACACACACACACACACACACACAGAAACAGACACATGCCATAAAAACAAGGAAGATTTCACAAGTTTTAAGGTATATGAGAACACAACACATGCACAGTACTCACATTCACACACAAACACACACACACACACACACACACACACACTACAAAGGGGTTTGTCAAGTTTTCAGGTATATAAAAACACAACATAATAGTTGCATAGTACTCACACACACACACATATACATCGTGAGGGTTAGTTGTGAAAGGGGCATAAGTGACATTTTGGCCAAAATTAACTATTATACATCATTGGAAAGCTGTTGCTGAGCTCTATCTGATGGTCAAAAGGACATGTTTGTAATAAAAAAAATTAAATAAAAGGGAAAAACCAAAAAACTCCATAAAATAAGTTTAAAATTGGTGCAAAAAGGGCATTTAATTGCTTTTATCAGTTTCTGAATCTTAATCTCTATATGAAAGATCACAATGTAATGAATAAAAAATGATGCAATCATTTACAGTTTTGTTTTTGCTCTGCTATAATCAATGCTATAATCAGTAAAAGGTCACTCCAATGCTGTCAACTCAAACTGTGTTTAGTTTGTTTGTGTGTGTGAGTGTGTGTGAGCGTGTGTGTGTGTGTGTGTGTGTGTGTGTGTTTGTTTCATGTCATGTTGAGTTTTATTAGTTACTGGCAGGCCTTGTAAAAGATCTTCATTGTTTAGGTCACGATTAATATTTCATTTGCATGGACATTAAAAAATGTGTGCGCCTGCGTGTGTGTATGTGTGTGCATGTGTGTGTGTGATGTGTAATGGGTAGGTACCTTGTGTGATGGCGTCTCCTGTCTCTCCCACCTCCTTCTCCTCCTTCTCTTCCTGCACACAGGAGGCTGCAGCCATCTGGGCCAGAGCCGACGCACAGTTGGCAGCCACACCTGACAGCACACAAACACACACACACACACACATACACACACACACATACACACACACACCACACGCTTGTAAGGACATGCTATTGGCTTACATTCACCTCAAAAACCCTCATCATCACATGCCTCAATTTAAGCTTTACCCTCAAGGAAATCCAATTGTAACCATAACTCTGGTGAAAAGTGACTGTATTTTTGGGTTTTCTATTCTCGTGGGTGTATTTGGACTTCACTGCACAGTAAAAAATCATCCCACACACACACACCCACACACACTCTCTCTCTCTCTCTCTCTCTCTCTTACTCAGACAAGGTCGCACGCCATGTGTTCATTCATATTCATTAGTGCTATGCCGATAATTTCAATCAGGTTTCGTCCCCAGTTGGCCACGCAGCTACTGTGAGTGGCTGATTTATTCACATTTATGAACGGGATTGATAGTAAAAGTGTACGTCCGCATAAATTATCTCTAGAATCTTTAGTTAACGGTGTGTATGAATGTAAATCTTCACCCCACTCTTAACCATCCAACTGCTCCAGTGGAGAACTGAGAAAGAGCATGCACCCTCAACGACAAAGCCTTGATGAATAAAGGTTAAAACGAGCTTATATAATCCATAAACTGAGACGGCCTCACATGAACCAGCACACTTAACTGTACCACCAAATATACAGACCTTAAATTATGCAGAAAATATATATAGTCCATTAAGTTGATGTCTCACTCTGTCTTTGGCTCTGCTCTTTCACCGCCTCAACATACATATTATATTATGTTACTCCATCAAGTCAAATTGAACTTCGGAAAATTTAGGAAATTCATCCAGTCCCTGGTGAAATCCTAAAAATACATTTTACAGGTCTAAAGTGGTTAGGTCTCTTGTAGTTATAGTCTAAAGTAAATAAATGGGTTAGTAGCAATACAAATATTTGCAGAGTGCAAGGCTTATGACACTGTAAACAAAATTCAGTTCTGACTGTTGAACACATTAATGGCAGCAGGAGCAGAGGACTGCTTGAACCCGCTGCGGTATTCTGCCTCTCTGACTCATTTTACATTTCTGATGTAAGGGATGAGTGCAGTCAGTCAAAACAGAGCTGAGCTACTGACACATATTCAATTCCTATTATTCTACTCGCTGTCTTTATTATGCGCTGAAGTTTGTTATGATCTTGGGCGCACACATTCCCAAACACACAAATCAAACCGAGAGGCAGAACAGTCTCATCATGTTAAAACACTGAAGGGCGTCAGGGTGATGTAGTGAGGAGGGAGATCCACCTCCAGCTGGAGGACCCAGGTCCTTCTGCAGGACACTGAAACCACAAACGCACTCGATGTGACTTTTGACGAGCATCGTTTGCTGCTCCTCGTTTGAAATGAAAGAATCAGGAAAATGATGCATCATAACACTGAAATACCTATCCTACTATAAAATGAGGAAAACTCTGTCTGTCTGTCTGTCTGTCTGCATCCATTTTGCTCCTCAATGTGTTGGCCAATCAATCTGAAACTGCACATGGGCATTGAGCATTGGCATAGGCAGGGACTGACGAAGCTGATTTTTAAATTTTCCCAAATTTACGCTGTTTATGCGCATTTTTGGCAAGTCTACGCAGAGTTGTAGCGCGCGCATCCCCGGGTATGGACTAGTTTAGATAATTATAAAGTTGACAATATCACCCTCTGGCAAAATGTCATAATCTTATATTTTTCCCTTCGCACTGTGGCTCTAGAAACCATGAAAAACATCCATGCTGCTCCTCTGATGCTCCAAAATCAAACCAACTTCACAGCAACGCATCAAGGCAGTTTGAAGCTCCACCGGAGAGTGTTAACCTGACCTCTGACCCCGCTGTGGAGGGGGGGCAAGAAAAACAAGGATTTCGCCTAAAGGGATGAATAAAGTATCCCATTATCATTATCATACACACTTTCTACACATATTTCTCGTACCCAGGGCGCAGCTGAGGGCAGCAGCTTTGCGCAGGCCGTCTAAGCTCAGGCAGATGGTGTCTCTCTCCCTCTGGCTCTGCTCTTTCACCCCCTCGGCTCCCAGGATGAAGGCCAGGCCCTTGGAGCTTCCCGCCATGCGGCCGGTCAGCGGGGTGGACAGAACGTCGATCAGGTTCTTCCACACACCGGTCAGGATGAAGCGGGAGAACACGGCTCCTGGAGTAAACACACACACACACACACACACACACACACCCAGGATACGATTAAATAAATTTAAGTTCAGTGGCAAAGTCTGATTGTGCAGAATTATGTTTATTTCTGAGACACAAATCTTTCTAGCGATGGCATTGGTTTGCTAGACTGTAAACAATTTAAAAACGTCATTACAAACTTCCTATAATATAATTTGGGTTAATATCACGATTAATTTTTCTGTCCCACGATACGTATTGTCACATTCTTGCATTGTGATATACTGAATTTCGATTTATATTGTCCCATCGCTACCATTTAATGTTTTTTAAAATTTTGTTTTAGATTCATTTTGGCTGCTTTGATACACTAATCTAGTTATTAAAACCTGCCGTTCCTTGTGAATCCAGCTTAAACAAGATTTAATGTAACACACTGAAAGCATGTTAGTGAACTACAATGACCATAATTCTTCGCACCTATGAAGCAGCACATGGTATCGAGGGCTTTCAGGTGAAGTAATGCACCTTTGGCTTTTAGTCACATGTCAACATTACTGACCTGCTGGCTAGCTAACAAAGGCAAAAACCAGCTGTTGACTTGACAAGCTGAATCTTCTCTAATCTTCTCTGTAAGTCATAGTTGGAGTAGAGACTAAGGCTAAAGACATCAGACTATTCACTTTTACTTCTCACACTGCTGAACAGACCTACATTCAGCGGTGGAAGAAGTACTCAGATCTTTTACTTAAGTAAAAGTAGAAATACCACAGTATAAAAATACTCTGTTACAAGTAAAAGTCCTGCATTCAAAATGTTACTTAAGTAAAAGTACACAAGTACTAGCATCAAAATGTACTTAAAGCAACAAAAGTAAAAGTACACATTATGCAGAATGGCCCATTTCAGAATAATACAGTATATATTATATTATTGAATTATAATTATTGATGCATTAATGAGTAAGCATCACTTTAATGTTGCAGCTGGAAAAGGTGGGGCTGATTTCCACTACTTTATATACTGCTGGGTAGCTTACAGTGATCTATAATAATACATCACAATTTATTAGTTGATTGTATTTTGTATTAATAATCTGAATCTGCAAAGTAACTAGTAACTTAAGTTATCAAATAAAGGTAGTGGAGTAAAAATTACAATATTTCCCTCTGAAATGTAGTGGAGTAGAAGTATAAAGTAGCATAAAATGGTAATACTCAAGTAAAGTACAAGTACCTCAAAATTGTACTTAAGTACAGTATTCGAGTAAATGTACTTAGTTACTTTCCACCTCTGCCTACACTCACACTACAACAATCGTTTTCAGGTGTTTCCCTTTTTCTAGCCCAGTTGTTGTATACTAATAATTATTTTCTAGGAAATTTGTGATGCAGCTGCAAAGCCTCTAGTGCTCAGACAGCAGTATACTGTATCTAGTACAGGTGCTGTGAGGCAAACTGACTACAGAGGCAAAGTCTGAAGTGTAGTCTGCATGAAATGTTGAGGAGTTAACCCATTTGTAATTCACTGTATGTTGTACTTGCTTCATTAAAGCGGCAATAATCAGATGAGAGTGTAACAGTCAGCCTCAGCTTATACTACAGTGAGAGTAAATGTGTGAAAAAATATGAGATAGTGGGCTGAATAAAATAACAACAATGCAACAGGTCAGTCGCTCATTTGTTTCACTGTTGACATTCAACAAAGTGCATCAGTTACAAAAGCTCCACATGCTGCTGAGTGTGTTCACAGCTAGAGGCAAAGCTACAGGAGCTGATGATGGCGACAAGTCAAACAGGGGCATTAGTGGAATCAGTGGTGTACACACACACACACACACACACACACACACACACACACACGCACCCACACTAAGAGCATTGCTGTCATGGGGGATGACTCAGCGGCGGTTACCATGGCAACACTGGCCAGTCTTTTGTTCTCCAGGGTGACGGAGGAGGCGAGCAGGTGCTCCCTGACTCACTCTCCATCCATCTCTCTTCTTCTTTCCTGCCCTTTCCCCTCATCCTTCTTTCTCCCTGCTCACCCTCTTTTCTCTTTCGATGCAGCTATACTGAGACGTAACAACTATTACTGTTGTATTTCAATAGTTCAATATTTATCAATAATTCAATTTTCAATAATTATTCAGTCACGTCCAACAACTGGGAATTTCGTTATTTTCCAGCCACTTTGGAAACACTTTAACTTCACTTTAACTTGTTATCGAATTGATTAACTTTACTTTTAACCGTTCAACCAACCAATCAACCAATCAACCAATCGTTCAACCAACCAACCATCCAGTAAACCAATCAATCAACCAATCAATCAGTCTGACTGAGGTTGAGCTGGGTTGACAATCAGGAAAAGCAACTCGGCTTGGAAACCTATTTTCAACTTGAGTAGAAATACTCAAATCATGAAAAATCATTGAATTGAGAGGTTCTGACCTGCCATGAAAATGTCACTGATGGCTTCAGTACAGCTCAACAGAAACTGATCAATCAATCAATCAATCAATCATTCAATCCATCCATCCATCCAATCATTCTATAAACCAATCTCGGATTCCAATTCGCGGAGGTTTAGGGTAATAGTGAGATTTTGACATGTCAAGGGGAGGGGGAACTAATCAATCAATCAATCAATCAATCAATCAATCAATAATTCAATGCATCCATCCATCCATACATCCATCCATCCATCCAATCATTTTATAAACCAATCTTGGATTCCAATTCACAGAGGTTTGGGGTAATAGTGAGATTTTGACATGTCAAGGGGAGGGGGAACTAATCAATCAATCAATCAATCAATCAATCATTCAATGCATCCATCCATCCATCCATCCATCCATCCATCCATCCAAAACCAATCTTGGATTCCAATTCGCAAAGGTTTAGGGTAATAGTGAGATTTTGACATGTCAAGGGGAGGGGGAACTAATCAATCAATCAATCAATCAATCAATCAACCCATCAGAACACAGAGGTCCTGACCTGCCATGACAGTGTCACTGCCAGCCTTGTCACAGCTGAAGGGCGACTGGCTGGAAGCTCTCCTGATCAGCTGGCCTCCAATAGCACTGCTGCCCAGACCGTCAATATCTGAGGGAGAAGACAAAGAGATGAAGGGAAAAGGGAAAAAGGGAAGAGAAGTTGAGAACAAGAAGACAAGATGGAGAGAAAACAAAGAGAAGATGAAGAGGAAAAAGGAAAGGAAATGGGGAAGAAAAGAGGTGAGGAGGAGGAGAAGTGAGCAGTAAAAAGAGTGTTAAAGAACATGTAGCATTGTAACATCAATAAATCATCACCACATTCATTTGGAGACTTTAGTCTAATTAATAAACAAACCAGCGGCAGCAGGAGGCAACAGGGCTTATGGGAAATGTAGTCTTAATGTGGAGAACACTAGAACTAGCTGTCGTCTCCACCATGCTCTCATTTGTTTACAGTAATTTACAGTCATGCTATAGCGCCTTGAAAGACGAACTAAACAGCAAGCCCAAACCTGTGTAAAGCCTGACATCTAATGGTAAAAAGCTGATCTTTGGTGTCTGGTGATGTCATCTTCTATCGAGTAGAAAAAGTGGTGACATCATCACCTGGCACCAAAGAGCCTCAACCATCCTGGAACGCTGATTTGAACAGGCACACCCATTCTAGCAATTCTAATTTTGTGGTTTTTGCTCTCTGTGTGTGTGTGTGTGTGTGTGTGTGTGTACCTGTCAGCATGGTGATGAGCGGCAGTGTGTGGTCCTCAGCGGAGCCCCAGTACCCAGCCTCGGCCAGCAGGTTGCGCTCCAACACCTGGTGGTACAGCTCCTCTATCCAGGCCTGGGACAGGACCACCAGCACCCCGCTGCTCTGGATCAGACGCACAAACTCCTTCTGCAGGGACACACACACCACACATCAGACTCTATTCTATTCTACTCTACTCTATTCTATTCACTCTACTTCTAGTGTACTCCATTTCTCTTTCTTACCTTGAAACTAGCCTAGTATATTTGACTTCTACTCTTCTCTTCTAGTCTACTGTACTCTGCTTCTTTTCTAGTCTATTCTACTCAACCCTACTCTACTGCTATTCTATTCCACTCTACTTTATTTTTAGTGTATTGTACTTCACTTCTGTACTTCACGTCTCCTCTACTTCTAGTTTATTCCAATACACTGTACTTCTAGTTTACCCAACTCTACTTCTTGTCCACTCTACCCTACTGTACGTCTACTCTAGCCAGTACCCCTCCACTACGCCTAGTCTACTCTATTCTACTTTTTGTCTAGTCTACCCTCAGGAGGCACAGATGCTTATCAAAGGCTAATCGTACTACTTTACTCTTCCTCTACTCAACACTACTTTGCTCTACTGTGCTTCTACTCTCCTCTACTCAACCCTACTCTACTCTACTGCGCTTCTACTGTCAGAATCAGAATCAGAATCAGAATCAGCTTTATTGGCCAAGTATGTACACGTACAAGGAATCTGACTCCGGTTTTTCGTTGCACTTACACAGAATAAATATACAGCTAAAAACAAGGACAACAAGATGAATGGAGGTAAACCTAAACATTTAACTACTATGTACAAATATGCATATATATAAAAAAAGTATATTAAAAAATATATAAAAAATTAAAAAATATAAAAAAGTATATACTGTACTGTGCAAAAGTCATGGGCATATGTCAAAGATATCCATAAAGCGAAGATGGTTTCAAAACTAATGAAATGAAAAGTTTCTGAATAGCAAAAATTTACAATAAACAGCAGTCTACTGACACACTAATGCAGAAAACAAATAAACATCTAAGACTTCTAAGAAATTTATATAAAAAAAATCTAGGGTGCCTAAGACCTTTGCACAGTACTGTATATATAACACTGGAATTTGTAAGCAAAGGACAATAGTGCAATGGAGTGCAAAGATGCTGGAATAAATATGGAGTTGTTGGTGTAACAGGTTACATTATATACATGAGTTATTACACATTACATACATTATACACACATTACACATTATACACATTAATAATCCTGTCCTGGCTCTACTCACCAGGCTGAGCACGGGGGCCAGGGTCCGGCGGCGGTAGTAGTCGCAGCAGCAGAGCTTGAGGTTGAGCAGCAGAGCGTAGTAAGAGACCAGGTAGAGACCGTCTGCGTTCATCAGAGCCTGACAACTCAGATTGTCACCGGCCTCAAAACCCGGAGAGTGGATCCCACCTGGAGAGAGAGAGAGAGAGAAAGAGGGAGAGAGAGAGAGAGAGGGAGAGAGAGAGAGAGAGAGAGAGGGAGAGAGGGAGAGAGAGAGAGAGAGAGAGAGAGAAATCAAACTTATAAACAAAACCTTAAAACAAATTACAATTTGGCCCAGAATCTGATCAGGATCAAACAGCCCAGACAGAGGAAGCTGCTGACGATGTACAGACTCAGTGACCAGCAGCTAACTGTAGAGACGGGCAGGAGAGACCACCAGCTAGCTATAGCGACAGGCAGGAGAGACCAGCAGCTAGCTGTAGAGACAGGCAGGAGAAACCAGCAGCTAGCTGTAGAGACAGGCAGGAGAGACCACCAGCTAGCTATAGAGACAGGCAGGAGAGACCAGCAGCTGGATGTAGAGACGGGCAGGCACAGAAGAACCTGGCTGCCAAGAGAAGAGAGTGTGTGTGCACTGTGACTCAGGAGAAATAGAAAGTGAAGAACTCTTCCTACTCTCCTGGACAGTATGAACACATCATGAACACAGACTTTTCCAAAATCTCTGAAAGAATAGAGAACTTTTAAAATCTCAGTATCAACGAAAAAATGTGTCTCAGTATGTGATGTCATGATGATGTCATAATGATGTCATGCCATAATCTAAGAAACACATCAACTCTGTAAACTCTTCTTTAACTTTTTGCTTTTTTTGTAATCATCACTGTTATTGTTGTTACTGTCCAGAAATATTCTATGTGATGAATCTATATATTTAATATACAGTTTATTTCATTTTATTTTACTTTATTTCTATCTCATTTATGTCTGAATCTATGCTTTGGCAACATGTGCACATGTAGGTCATGCCAATAAAGTTCCTTGAATTGAATTGAATTGAATTGAAAAGAGAGAGAGAGAGAGAGAGAGAGAGAGAGAGATTTTATTACATGCCAATACTGCTCATCTAACATCTGTACCAACAAAGTATGTTGAGTTAACCTGAATTGAGGTGAACTGAAATGACAGGGTGGAATAAAGAGAGAGATGGAGAGGGAGAGAGAGAGAGGGAGAGACACAGAGAGAGAGAGAGAGAGAGAGAGAGATAGATAGAGAGAGAGAGAGAGAGAGAGAGAGAGAGAGAGAGAGAGAGAGAGAGAGAGACAATGGTAGAGAAGGCAAGGAGTGAAAAATAATACAGATACAAAAATAGAAAAATACAGAGAGGGAGGAATACAGAGAGAGGAAGGGCAAAACAGAGAGAGAAAAAGGGAGACAAGGAGAGAGAGAGAGAGAGAGAGAGAGAGAGATAGAGAGAGAGAGTGTGGAATAAAGAGGGAGAGAGAAAGGTAGAGATATGACGGGACGGAGGAAACGAGTGGAAAGGCGACAGGAAGAGAGGCAGAGATACAATCTGCTGGCTGATGATGAGTCAAGTGTTTTCATCACAGAAACACACACTGGGGATTTACTACATGCTCCAAATTAATGAAGTCAATTAAGTGTAAAGTTTAATTTGATTCAAAATTCTGCACTGCTAATGTAAAAAAGTCCCAGGGGAAAAACTGACTGTTTACTGTCGGATTATGGGCTGTGCCCCGGAGCCAAAAAATTAAATTTAACGCTTCTTGCTCCAAAATGAGGTATATATTTACACAGCATTTACATTTACATTACATTTACATCCCAGGCTAATGGAGTGCAACAGCAGAACTATTTCACCCACATTACAAGTAAACACAGGTCAGGACAGTGGTGGAAGAAGTACTCAGATCTTTTACTTAAGTAAAAGTAGAAATACCACACTATAAAAATACTCTGTTACAAGTAAAAGTCCTGCATTCAAAATGTTACTTAAGTGAAAGTACAAAAGTATTAGCATCAAAATGTACTTAAATCAACAAAAGTAAAAGTCCTCATTATGCAGAATGGCCCATTTCAGAATAATATAGTATATATTACATTTTTGAATTATAATTATTGATGCATTAATGTGTAAGCATCACTTTAATGTTACAGCTGGAAAAGGTGGGGCTGATTTCCACTACTTTATATACTGCTGGGTAGCTTACAGTGATCTATAATAATACATCACAATTTATTAGTTGATTATATTTTGTATTAATAATCTGAATCTGCAAAGTAACTAGTAACTTATGTTATCAAATAAAGGTAGTGGAGTAAAAAGTACAATATTTCCCTCTGAAATGTAGTGGAGTAGAAGTATAAAGTAGCATAAAATGATAATACTCAAGTAAAATACAAGTACCTCAAAATTGTACTTAAGTACAGTATTTGAGTAAATGTACTTAGTTACTTTCCACCTCT
>NW_027283100.1:0-32500 GCF_046629955.1 Centroberyx affinis | reverse complement strand
ATGTAAACAACAATTTAAAAATGTCTTTACAAAGTGACAATAATATAATTTGGATGGAGAGCTTGTGAAACTGTGATGGTCAAGAGTCTCATTTGTGATTACTACAGCAGAATAAAATGGAGCCGATATCACCATTCATTTCTGCCCCACGACATTTTTGTATTGTGATATATTGTATTTCGATATATCGTCCCATCCTTAATATATATCCAGAGAAAGCAGAATGAGGCCTCATAATCTTTAAGCAAACGCCCTGCTTCAGATTCAGATTCATTCTTTATTGTCCTCTATAGAGGAAATTTGTTTTTGTTATTTTTGGTAAATTTGTTTTTCACATTTTCACACACACACACTCAGACTTGGTAGCTGCCCAGTGCGACCACAGGCTTCTCCTGTCGGCCACTGAGCAGCTCCACTGGGTTTAAGCGCCCCGACCATGGGCCTATCCCGCTAACATCAAGACTACCACCTAAAGTGAGCGGTGTGTGTGTGTGTGTGTGTGTGTGTGTGTGTGTGTTTGTGTGTGTGTGTGTGTGGCGGCGGACCTGCTCCGGCTGGAGGCCGCGGCCCTGGGAGAGTTCGTCCAGCGCCCCGAGGAGAGCGCAGGCACAGGAGACCGACGAGTAACAAGCCTCGATGCCTCCCTTCACACAGGCCTCCGTCATGCCATCCATCACCCTGTGGGAGGGAGGACACACACACACACACACACACACACACACACACACACACACACACACACACACACACACACACACACACATACACACACACACACATTTTCAAATGCATTGCTTGCATCCAGTGAAATTTAGTCAGGATCCGGTAACACTTTACAATAAGGGTCACTAAGTTAATGGTTAGTTAATGCTTAATAAGCATTAACTAACCATTAATTAACAATTAACTAATGTGTCTGGTAATCATTTACTAATGGTGTTCATGTTAACTAATGTATTAATTTATACATTATTTAATTCAAGTCATCTTTATAAACTATTACATAATGTATAAATTAATACCTTAGTTAATATGAACACCATTAGTAAATTACATATTAGTTAACTGTTAATGAATAAGCATAATAAGCATTAACTAACCCTTAACTTAGTGACCCTTATTGTAAAGTGTTACCCAGGATTCAAATTTTATATTGGTTTAACATGATTTAAGAACATTTAAGGATATAAAGACCCTTTTTTGTGGGACGTAGGCCTGCAATCTGTAAACCCATAACATAGGTATGCACAACTACAGCTAAAGTGATATTCAGATTTTGTGATCATGATTATTAATCATGATTAATCACTAATCAGTCCTGATGACTTGTTAAGCAAAACTATTTTACTGCACTTTTCACATCTAGCATCAACATCTTTTGATACTATTTTCACTTACAGCTGGCATTCTAAGTGAAATGGAAAGTTTCAATATTGCCCCCCATGGCAATATTCATACTGTGGAAAATAAAATTGCGATATACGAATATAAACCATTGCTTGTGCAGCAAGTTTCTGAACATAACCAAGGCTACAAACATGTATAGCTTAAACAAGTGAAGGGCATAAGGATTTCTCTGCTCTTCACTGACACAAAAGATCACATATATCATATAAATCATATCATAACGTATTATATCGTATCATATTTATGAAAAAAATGAATCACGAAAAGCACTAAACACGGCAGATCTACTGAGAGTTTGAAATTGATTTAACGCTGCGTTCCATTCAAAGTCAGAAGTCGGAAATTCCAACTCGTAGGTCGTAATTGCATCTTTGCCGCCGTTTCATTGCATTTTTCCTTGAAGTCAGAATTTCCGACTTTCCGACATTTCTGGAACGCAACATGAGACTGAAGACGAGAGGCTTCACTGACAGTTTGAGCAGATCCAGGTGGGACTTCCTCTTGGAGAAGGAGCGCTTCCTGGTGTCGGCTTCAGCCACGCAGGGACCGGCCAGGTCGTACAGCCTCTGAGGACTGCCCAGGATCTAGCACACACACACACACACACACACACACACCCATACACACACACACACACACAGAGAGACAGATAAAACTAGTTATTTCACACCTCTTCCACCCTGCTGGTCCCGCCGGCGGGTCAATAATTACAAACGCATGTGTCGCAGCCAAGCTTTGTTCCAATAAACAGAGCTTTATTTAAAATTTTAGTCAAGATCCCAAAGTTTCCAAAGATACCAAATATGTCATGCTGAATTACAAGAAAATGTGTATAAAATTACGCACAAGACACAATATTTTTTCCATTTGATGTAATGGTGCAGCCATAAAAAAATGGCTTTGAATATTTCACTCAGTATAAGCAGCTATAGCTTCAATTCAGCACTGGAATGAGCAGATACAGAACATGTATGAGACATTGTCATACAATTCTGGAAAAAAATATTTTTTCTTAACTTAACTTCTTAACTTAAAAGCTTCTTAAGGGGAAATTTAAGGGGAAATCAGGGTGCAAGGGGTTCATTTGCTTTCTAATTTCACAAAATTTTAGTTATAATTTAGCTATTCTATTGTGTCAAATGTCAAGCACTGTGCTGTAAACTGAATTAATCCTTTGTACTTTTACTTACGAGGACGTTTTTGCTGGTCATCACAAAAAGTTCATTTTAGGTCAAGGAGTTCAGGTTAAATGCTTAGGGAGTGTGTATCCTCATAGGCGTAGTAAGAAAGTGTGTGTGTGTGTGTGTGTGTGTGTGTGTGTGTGTTGGCTCAATCATCTCCATATATGAATAATTCATGCCATTACTGTGCTTCTTGGTGCACAGAGCAAAGCTTCACCTTGAAGATGGATTGGCATCAGGACTTGCTTGCTATGCGAACCATTCGCTGTGCTTTTTCTAAAGGGGAACTCAATTTAAGGATCTCTTTATTCCATTAAGATCCAACCCGTGTGTATTTCTTAGCAGAATTCAAAGGATCTATAAAGAATCATGGGTGAACGTCTGTCTAAACCCTCTGGGCAGCAGAGCGGTGCGGTGAATAATCCTTAACTGGAAAGGTTCCGATAAAAAGTTCAGGTTCAGATAAACACAAAATTCTTATCGCGTTTTCATTTAAACTTTGGGGGACACACACTCTAGGCAGCAGATCACACTGACATACTACGGGCACAATAGCAGCAGTAAATGCAACTAAGTTTTCCCTCACCTCACTGGCAATCTTTAAACAAAACATGCAACTTAACATGAGCAAAGTATGCAGGTATGAGAGAGTGAGGAGGTGAAATATAGTAATACATTGCTAAACTGACCCCTGATCTGAAGTAGGGCTGAAAGATATTGACAAAAAATCTAATTGCAATTATTTGGCAACTTAAAAATTGTTTAAAGATATATATCAGTGTGCAGGATTTACTGAATTTGAGTCTGATGAAAGGTTTTCACCAATATTCTACTTTATTCAGAGACCAAAGATTACCTACAGCTCTAAAACTTTGTTTGTAAATCCAGTTTGGACGCCCTTCTCTCTTAATTGCAGCCTCTGCGATTTGGAAATTGCAGTTCACATTTAGATTTCAATTTTTTTAAGATGAATTATTCAGCTCTAATCTGAAGGGTTCAGTTTAACAATCAAATAATTAACACTGTAGTCTAATTTGTTGTTGAACCAGGAAAAGGGCTCCATTCATTTTAAGGGGGAACGGGTGTTTATCACAAAATAAAACTCAACTGTGCTTCTAAAAACGCAGAGCGAGTAAAGATGCAGCATGTGCGTTTAAGGCAGAAATAAAGCTAAATAATAAAGACCTAATACTGAGGAGGACATGCCTCCCCGTCTCCCTTCCCAGATCTACACCTATGTGTCCAGGAACCTCTCCCCCCTCTGTGTCCCCCGTCCCACCTCCTTCATGATGCGGATGGCCTCGGTGCGGTGCTGGGGCGGGGGGTACAGCAGGATCCTGTGGTAGAGCGACTGCAGCACCGGCTTCATGGACTCCACGCAGCCCACCAGGCGCACCAGCTCCGCCGCGATGTAGCACACCGTCCGCACCACCGGGGCGATCCTGGCGGGGGCGCTGGAGGAGCAGCCCGACCCTCTGCCCTGATCGGACACCGCTCCGCCGGAAGAGTCCGTCTCCTGGCTGATGCCTAGCAGGAGAAGACAAGGAGGGGAAAAAAAAAAAAAATGTTGTGTTGATAAAAGAACGCTCTCCACCAGAACCAGATCCTGTGCCAGAATTTTTTTTTTTTTTTTTTTTTTTTTTTATTTGATAGGGACGATGCAATTTAACATAGTTCCAATACAGAGCATGAAACTGATGTGCTGCACAGAGAGTTTATAGCTATTGCTAATTTTCAACTCTTGTCCCTAGTTGGGCTTTTACATGTACAGTGTAATTAAAATATACAGCTTTCAGTATCATAAAACCACGATACACTACAGATATGGAAATTAACAATAAAATACACACACCACAATACACATACCACAATACATCAATACACATACACCATACACCAATAGTAATTTAGAGTACAATTAGCTAAAAATGAGTACAGCTCATACAGCTCTCTGACAGTGACTTTTAAATTCTCAATATCTGTGATCAATAACAGCTAG
This sequence comes from Centroberyx affinis, assembly GCF_046629955.1. Classification (NCBI taxonomy): domain Eukaryota; kingdom Metazoa; phylum Chordata; class Actinopteri; order Beryciformes; family Berycidae; genus Centroberyx; species Centroberyx affinis. Next base: position 27,913 of record NW_027283100.1, on the reverse strand, counting down.
ATAGTATACGAGCACATTTTCTGATGAAAGACATCCACCACTGGAAAAAAAAGACTCTTTCACAAAATGATTGCCGGGATGAAAATAATGAATATTATGAGTTATTATTAAAGGTCCCATCTGGTGTAAAACAGGATTCCCCTCTCCTCTGTGATTCTAAAGGAGTTGGATGGTCTATCTAAACATGGTGAAAATATCAAAACGCACGGTCGCCAACTAAATCCACACAATCCATATTAGTGCAGCGAGCCTCTAAACGAGCCGTTTGGACTTCTGTAACTTTGTGGCGTCACAAAGGTTCGCTCATTATCATTTTTGTAAGAAATAATAGACTAACAAAGTGTTTTTTTCAAAGCGGTTGAGCGGTTGTCAGTGTTTATTACCGGAGAGTTTTCCCTACCTGTAGCCGCCGGGCCGCGGCGTCTCACGTTTCACTCTTGAAACGGTTAACCGATCGGAACGGAGGGGTCGTTAATATTAATGAGCCTTAAAGACACGGCGACTGAAATAGCCTGTGCTTGGTAAGGCTCAGAGAGATGCTGGAAAATGAACGTGTAAAAATGGATTGAGCGTGTTTTTGGTTCATGACACCACACACACAGCTTTGAATGGACAGAAAGAAACAAAATAAAACTCTGGAGAGTGGAGAATATGGGACCTTGAAGTTTGATTTAATGCTGAGATTAATTACAACTGCTAATTTCCCATATCTGAGCCTTCAACTGGCCCCAAGGGAGTATTTGGAGTGGAACATTTTGGTAGTTTCAGAGGGGGATTAACACTGGGACATGTATCAAGTTGCACCATAAACAACAACTCAGTAGCTAGCTTGGTTACTGATCATGGTAGCTATCGACATTTTACAGTTTAACGCTAAACGAGTTTCAAACTGTCAAATTTTTTAAATTTTTATATCAGGCTATCAGGCTGGTCATTTTGACGACTCCAGACTAGCAACTCCCTTGCAGGAGCTGCTTTCTGGATAACTGCAAAGAGTTGCAGCAGCCATTCACAGCAGCTTCTTCACACAGTTACCTTGGCTGAGTCTGTCTGAGAGTCGGTCTCTCTCCGGCGCCCCCATGTGGCCGTGGTGAGAGGTGATGGTCTTGTCGTTGACAGGATTTCCCATGAGCACCACCAGGGACGGACACAGCTGCTTCCTGGGAGGAGTAATATATTATTGGTTATTTGCATTAATCAATGGAATAATTATGGTAAAGTACAAGGGATGTCACCAATTCTGAGAATAAAAACAAGAAGCAAAAACAAAAGCATAATGTATTGACAGTGATTTGTAACGTGCCGGATCAGGGCTATTTCATGATCTTTATATTTTTTAATAGCCCATGGCTGTATTTTGGCAGCAACCTGCGCAGTGAGTACAGAAGACGACGAGTCTTACCATATAAGGTCGGTGAAACCTCTGGACAGGTGCATTGTGGGAGGACAGCTGCTGAGCATGGAGAGGATGCACTCCAGGTAGAGGAGCTGGAGGAGCTGGTTATCACTGGGGGGGGAGAACACACACACACACACACACGCACGCACACACACACACACACACACACACACACACACGCACACAAATACGACGGTCATAACAAAAGCCATAAAAGTGATGGAAATACAGGATCAAATATACAGTATATTATCCTTTTTCACCACCGTGCCTACCATTTTGGTTGGGAAACTCCATGGGTCCATGTTCAACACTTCAGCTAATATCCAGCATTGTTAGAAAAATATTTCAGTGTCATGAGAAAAGCATTCTAGGAATATCTTAGCCTGTGATATTCAATTGATTGGCAAGGGTTGAAGTAATGAATTCTGTTTACTCTCATTACTGTAACTGACTCACATTTCTGTGTGTTTATTCATTCATTCATTTATTCATTCCTTCAGTATTCTGTTCCACCACCACATGGCCATCTCGCTGGGAAAATAACAGGTCATTGTAATAAATTAATTGGTGATTATAAACAAATGACAACCACAGCCAATGAGCCGAGTATATGGTAAAACACCATATAGGTAGGAAATGCATGTGACATCATGGGAATATGGACTACTGGGGGCTAGGGCTAAAGACAGGACAGGTTACTGTGTCACATTGAACTGAATATGGCCCAGAGCGGAAATACCTGGTTTTTATAATGAAACTGAAACATGTCTACAGGGTTCCTACGCAGGTCTGGAAAGTCTAGAAAAATATTAAAAATGAATTTGATCATTTCCAGGTCTTAAATAGTTTGGGAATTAAAAAAAAATGTCTGGAAAAGTATGGAAAATGTTGCGGTTCAGGTCCGATACACACATAATTCTAGCTTTTATGTTGTTGTAGACCCACTTTGAGTCCACAGGTTTTGTTGATGTGAAGAATAATGTTCAGATAGAGGGACGCTCTTATTACCCAGCCGCTGTCAGCATGCATTATATCAAATACCCACCAAAATCAAATCCGGTCAAGAACATAGGGTCTGGGAATAATATGGAATTTTAAAACGGAAACCGTGTAGGAACCCTGCCAATCATCTCACATATTCTGATATTTGTGGCTGTGAAGAACAATCTTCATCTATACAGTGATATGACCTAGTTAGCAGGGGCAAGACGTCTATCTGTGTAAATCATATTGAACACCAGACAAAATCTTCAAAACAAAACAAGGTCTGGAAAAAGTATGGAATTTTTTAATTGAAAATGTGTAGGAACCCTGTGTCTATATACTGCTGTTTACAAATCTACTTTATCAGACAATTCACTTTTACTTAACATTATTGAATTGACCTGGTTGCTGGGAGATTTGGGACTCAGCTGCAAAGCCTCTGCAGCAAGACAAACAACATTAAGCTACTGCTAATGCTGAATGAACGGCATTCATGGGGGCAAGAGCAACATGGTGCTTAACTCTGGGTCAAAACCACCTAAATCCACCGTAGATTCAGAGTAGTTTCAGGTCAATGAATCGTCTGAACAATACACACGCAGAGGACTATTATGCAAAAAAAAACGTACAAAAAATAATAATAATAATAATTGCAGTGTTACCTGTCTACTGACTCTAGCTTCTCACAGAACACAGTCAGCACCGTCACCACGTCCTCACACAGAGCCTGACTGGTGGGAGAGACGTCTGGAACACACACACACACACACATACACACACACACACACACACACACACACACACACACACACACACACAAGGCAAAGTTAATTCATTATACTTGCATTATCTCCATTCAGTACGTACGCAAAGTGATAAAAAAGGAATTACCTCATTACTTCTTCTCTCCCTCTCCCTCTATCTCTCCCTCTCTCTCTCTGTAATAAATGGACTAAATCAATACCTACACAGTGAACCTGCCTGGCTCTCTGCCTGCAGAGAGGCATCCAAGTCATTTGTACAGCCTGTGTGTATGTACTGTATGTGCATGCTTGTGTGTGTCTGCATGTGTGTATGTGTGTGAACATGCGTGTGTGTGTGTGTGTGTGTGTGTTCATAGTATCATAAAGATGTGAAGGTGTTATTCATTCAATACCTTCAGACTGGATATTATTATGGCTTTATAACAGGCATAAAACACTAACAACACTTTCACTGACAGCTGTCTGTTGTCTGTCAGACCCAGCTGAACTTTTTCTGGACGGACAGATTTGTCAGCGACCGTTCAGCCAATCAGAAGCCTTCCTACGTTTGTTTTGGAAAAACTAGCGGTGATCACAGAGACGACGGTCCGAACCAAAAGCTCGGGGATAAGGATCGGATATAGGGATGGGAGGATATAAGATTTTATCTTTTATAGCGATAAAAACACTCAAGATTTGTGCAATGTTCCTATTCTAAACACTGCTTAACAATGTACATGTCAGGAATTGTCTGTAACCATATTATAGGTATTTATTTATTTTATTTATTGATTTATTTTTGTTTCATTTTTTTTTTCTCCACTGTGGCCTTGGGGTGGGTGGGTGGGGAGGTGGTTGTTGTATGCTGCCAATGTTTGTTTTGATTTTGTAAATTGAAAATCTATAAATAAAGTGTTTAAAAAAAAAAAAAACTTGGTGAATTTCCATTATCGGGATAATCGTGAATATCCTCACATGAGCGTGAATATCCTCACGAGTGAAAGCTGTCTAGCTCACTAACGTACAGTCCTATTGATTCCCTGACAAGTTATTCATTTACTGTGCATTTACAACACATAACTAACTGAACCAAGTGAATGCTTGGATATCAGGTTGATAGGTAGATTCTTTTTATTAATGGATTTTTTTTCTCTCATTGTGATTACCTGCTGGGTCAGTTGGCGAGAGTCTGAATCTGTCCTTGTTTGTTTTTCACCAAAAAGGATGTTCACAAAAAAAAAGATATGTGTCCTATGATGCAATAAAAATATTTGTTTCTTAACAAAATGTAAGGTAAAGTGATTCCAGTATGTTTTAGTGCCATTTTAAGTCAAGTTTTAAGCATATTTTGATGATTATCGGGATAATACCAGGAATCGCAATTATTTGGGCCAGGATAATCGTGACATGAAATTTTCATATCGCCCCATGCCTAATCGGATATAAAAGGTAATATAATAAGTGATGAGGCACCTCTTCTCTGCAGCGGAGGCACAGTCACCTCGTCTCCATCTGCTCCCTGTGGAGGAGAACACAGCATGTTTAGTGTGTGTGTGTGTGTGTGTGTGTGTGTGTGTGTGCATAGTGGGTATTACATAAATGGAAGCAAATGTGTGTTGTTATGTGATAGAGTGGTAAAATACTGAAAGTGTGTTATTGTGTGTGTGTGTGTGTGTGTGTGTGTGTGTTTGGAGGGTGTTACTGTTTGAGTCCCTGTACTTTTTTGTATTGATGTGGACATAAATTATTCAAGTGTGTGTGAGACAGTGTGTCTGCCTGCTTGTGTGTGTGTGTGTGTGTGTGTGTTTGTGGTGTCTGTCTCTATGTATTTGTGTGTGTGTGTGTGTGTGTGTGTGGTGTCTGTCTCTATGTATTTGTGTGTGTGTGTGTGTGTGTGTGTGTGTGGTGTCTGTCTCTATGTATTTGTGTGTGGGTGTGTTTTTGTGTATATGTTTTTATTTTGTGTTAGGGTGTGTTTATGTACGTGTTTATGTGTGTATGTTTATGTTTGTGTGTGTGTATGTGTGTGTTCATGTTTATCTGTGCTCTGTGTGTGTTTGTGTGTGTGTGCATGCATACCTGTGACTATGTGTGTGTGTGTGTATGTGTATGTATGTACAGTATGTTTTTATCTGTCTATATTACATGTGTTTATGTATGTATCTGCGTGTATGTCTGTGTATTGTGTCTATATGTGTTTGTCTGTGTGTGTGTGTGTGTGTGTGTGTGTGTGTGTGTGTGTGTGTGTGTGTGTGTGTGTGTGACCTCCTGTCTGTGGCGGAGCTGGAGCGTCAGGTCTCCCAGTATCTGGCTCAGCGTGGCTCTGACCGCCGTGTTGATGCTGCGCTGGTGACAGCTGGACACATACGTCTCTATACACACCTAAACACACACACACACATACACACACACACACACACACACACACACACACACACACACGCATATGCATCTCGTTACGTTGATCTATCAATGTGTGATCTTTCTTATTTCTGAGTCACAGTCCTGACGCACAGTCCTGTCTGAACTATCAGACAGCATGATGGGAGGTTTCCATGGCGTCACAGGTTACCATGGTGACCAGACACTAAATGTGTGTGTGTGTGTGGGGGGGGGGGGGGGGGGATCATCAGGCTAGAACAGAAGGTCACAGAATAAACACTGTTGTTCTCTGAAAGGTTACACAGGAGTCAGCAGCTGAGTGGACACACACACACACACACACACACACACACACACACACACACACACACACACAGCCATATATAACACAGGCCATTTGGTGGATGCTTTTATCCAAAGTGCCTTGCTGTATCATGAGTGTATAGGTTAGTAACATATGTGGCCCCAGTGGGAATGGAAGCAGCAGCAGTGTTCCAGCTACACAGGACCAGAAATGCAAGCATACAGCCACACACACACACACACACACACACACACACACACACACACACACACACACAGACACACACACACACACACACAGGATGCTTCACTGTCTCACACACTTGCTGAGGTGGACAGGAGTGGGAGGGGAGGGGAGTCGAGGAGGGACAGGACACGTCGACAATAAGACGACCTGGACATTTAAACCAAAGCAATTTTTTTTTTCCTCAGGGGCTAATTCTTTTCATTTCTTTTTCTTTTTTTTTTTCCATTTCATTCTTTTCAATGCTTTCATTTTTTCCTCATTGAGACAGACAGTAGAAAAAGCTGAAGGGGACACAGAACAAGGAAGATACACGAGGAGAGGTTCTGGTGTAAATCAGTCCTCGGCCAACTGGGACAAAGAGATAAAGGAAAAAAATCCACCCTGTAGTAAGTGTTTTAACTGACACAGACATTAACATCACCTCCAGATGTTTCCAGCAGCTCCAGTGGAGTCTGATATGAAAAAATATTTCAGGATGTAAAACATCAGTGGTGAACGTCAGGTTTTGGTGGAACACCAGCTTGAAGTCGCCCCATCGCACAGGCCTTATCGAGATCAGACAAACGTGGCATGCCGATTCTTGGAGCAGACACAAATTGACCACTGTAGCAGGGCCCATGCTCACAGGTGCTGCCAATCAGGTGCCAATCAGGTACCTGATTGTCAGCACCTGGGGTACCGGAAGCTCAAAACAAGAGTCAATAGCAACAGCAGAATAAGCTGTTTGGCATTGGCAGAGAAGATTTGGCAAATTTTTCATGAGCGCAACCCACATACTCAGCTGTGCTGCTCATCCCACAAATGCATGTTCCTTACAAATGAGGCACCATTTAAAAGGGAAATAAACAGGCTTTCCAACGGTGTAAAATGTATTGCCAAGAAGCATTGTTACAACAGAGAAATAATCTACCAAACACAAATTTCCGAACCTTTTGTTCGATGTTTAGTTGGCTCACTAGCGATATTTATGTATATGCCCACTTTTGATTGAAAGCAAAAGGTTCACGCCTGTGCTCTAGGGCTTGTCGAAAAGCATTCTGGGAAACGTAGGAAATCACTAACTGCAGTAGAAGTAGACGAGGCAGGTTGAGGGAAAGTGGGTTCACCAAAAAAGTAAATTACAACACTTCAATGAAAAACAAATGTAATCATATCAGTATTTTTTCCTCAAACATTTAAACATTTACCTATTAATACGAGTTTTACATTTGCATACAATCACTTTTTTTTGGTTTGTTTCAACTCCACCCATCTGGCACTCCAGGCTGGTTAAAACAAACGCTAAGATTTATTTCACTAATTAACCCAGGTCCATTGTCTGTGCATGGAGAGACTCCCATCTGAGTCCCATCTGATGCTCCTGACAAAGACAATCTATGCTAACTGCATTAAGATTTAAAGACTTGGCCGGCGTGAGGGATGTTTTACACCATCTGCGGCTGATCAATGGATGATCAATACATCCTGCATCATTAGGCCTGACAGGCACGGTGTGTGTGTGTGTGTGTGTGTGTGTGTGTGTGCGAAGGATGAGAGAGGGAATGGCAGCCCCCCTGCTACCTCAAATAATGAGACACATCCCCTTATTAGATTCTTCTACCAGAGAGCAGGAGAGGAAAGCCTTCTTTATCTCCATGCAGGACGCCTCATTAAGAGTTCAGTGTTCCAGTGTTCAGGGTTTCATTCACACTGGGACCGGATTAAACCAAAAATGTGCTGTGCTGCAAGGCGCTTTGGAAGAAATTCTCCACCAAACAGCATATTTCAGGATAGTTAAGAGGAAGTAAAGTGAATGGATGGACATAATGGGAGAAACGCTCTTTACCAGCAGTTCGTTTATGCTTTTATGACTGAATCGTGAAACAGCAAGGCATAGAAAAAAAGCTTTTCACTTTCAGCCCAAGCTGCAAAATAAAAAAAAGAATTAAACTTGTGATCACAAAAATGTCTTTTTCCATCTCCATTTAAGGTTTGGGGTTAGACATATGTTCTCCAGTGAGTTTATTCGATTTATTTACTGTTATTTCAATGTTATTCTGTTTTTTAAAAGTAAACTTTTAAGCTTCAGCTCTGCAGATTGGCCAGAAATTAACAACCAGGTGAGTTGTCAAACTTCATGACCTCTGCCAGGTTATGTTCCCACCCCTGTTAGTTAGTTAGTAAGCTTGTCTGTCTGTTAGCACAATTTCTCAAAAACTTAAGAACAGATTTCCATCAGAATTAGTGGACCGAGGAGCAATTGATCCATTAGACAATTATAATTTTTTAGCCATAACTATTGAACTAACAGAGATGTAGACTGGATTCTAAATCCTAACTGGGTGTTTGCAGAGTCAAGAAATCAATTGAAAATGGAAGTGACAGGAGTGATGTGTTTGAGAGTTGTTCAGTATAGGCAGAGGTTTGTGCTCTCTAGTTCTTATCAAGCAAACGATGCTGTCATGTGACTGTTCTGATCTTTTTGGAGGTGCAGTGCAGACCACCATCCATCATTATCAAACTACTTACTGGCTGTTCTTAAGGAACTCTATTATATATTCACTTATGACTGCTACAGTGTTTGAGTGATGTTCTGTATTTATTTTTAATGATTATTATGTGCTTGCACTGTATTTTTATGTGTACTGTTGTTTAGCGTTGCAACTAACGATTATTTTCCTTATCAATGAATCTATCGATATTTTTTTTTATTAATTGATTAGTCATTTAGGGGGCGTGTCCACCAACCGACCTGTTGAGCGCTTGAAGTGCTGGTGCTGAGCGCTCATTACAAGTTACCAGAGCACAAAGTGATTCTTAAAGTTGTTTACTTAGTCTGACCAGCAGCCAAAAAAACCCAAAGTACTCATTTTATAGAAAAGCAGAAAAGCAGCAAATCTTAGCGTTTATGAAGCTGTAACCGGCAAATGTTTGGTATTTTTACTTGATAAATGACTAAAACAATTAATCCATTATCAAAATTATAATGGATTAATTTTATGTGAATTGACTAATCAATCAATCGACTAATCATTTCAGCACTATTGTTGTTTGTGATGGATTTTGCTGCAAACCAAACAAAACTGAACAGAACAGAACAGAATAGAACAGAACAGAACAGAACCGCACAGAACAGAACAGAACAGAACTGAACTGCACAGAACAGAACAGAACAGAACAGAACCGAACAAAACAGAACAGAACCGCACAGAACAGAACAGAGCAGAACCGAACTGCATAGAACAGAACAGAACAGAACAGAACAGAACCGCACAGAACAGAACAGAACTGCACAGAACAGAACAGAACAAAACAGAACAGAACCGCACAGAACAGAACAGAACAGAACAGAACCGAACTGCACAGAACAGAACCGCACAGAACAGAACAGAACAGAACAGAACAGAACCGAACTGCACAGAACAGAACAAAACAGAACAGAACCGCACAGAACAGAACAGAACTGCACAGAACAGAACAGAACAGAACAGAACAGAAACAAACAGAACAGAACAGAACAGAACAGAACTGCACAGAACAGAACAGAACAGAACTGCACAGAACAGAACAGAACCGCACAGAACAGAACAGAACAGAACAGAACAGAACAGTACAGTACAGTACAGTACAGTACAGATCAGAACAGAACAGAACAGAACAGAACAGAACAGAACAGAACAGAAAAGAACAGAACTGCACAGAACAGAACTGCACAGAACAGAACAGAACTGAACTGCACAGAACAGAACTGCACAGAACAGAACAGAACAGAAACAAACAGAACAGAACAGAACAGAACAGAACAGAACAGAACTGAACTGAACTGAACTGCACAGAACAGAACTGCACAGAACAGAACAGAACAGAACAGAAACAAACAGAACAGAACAGAACAGAACAGAACAGAACTGAACTGCACAGAACAGAACAGAACATAACAGAACAGAACAGAACAGAACAGAACAGAACTGAACAGAACTGAACTGAACAGAACAGAACAGAACAGAACAGAACAGAACAGAAACAAACAGAACAGAACAGAACAGAACAGAACAGAACAGAACAGAACAGAACTGAACTGAACCTCCGGCTCTCTGTCGCTGTAATTGAACAAACCCTCACTGCTCTGCATTAAGAACCTGTACAGCACCATACTGCTTTGTATGGCAGGTTACTGATAATGGGGAGGTGCTGACAACCTCTCCAGCTGCCCTGAGTTATGACCCAACACACACATACACACACACACACACACACACACACACACACACACACACACACCAGATGGCGGGCCCTGATGGAACTGAGCCCATTAACACAACATGCTGGCCAGGTTTTTTATGACCTGTTAATGGACAACTAGGAGTCATGCATCACCTGGGTGGCTCCTATTCGCTGCTGCAGGAGGTGATGTCACAGGAGCTCGCCACAGAGCACACTGGGAAAATAATGTTCCACTGTTTTGGTGTTTTGGTTTGTGTTTGGGAGTGGAGGGGTAACTGGTTGGTCAGGTGGCAGGGCTGCACGATTATGGCAAAAGTTAGATTTCTGATAGATAGATAGATAGATAGATAGATAGATAGATAGATAGATAGATAGATAGATAGATAGATAGATAGATAAGATAGATAGATAGATTTTTTTTTTTACGATTATTACCTGGGAAATCTCTGTCTGCTGCCAAGCCTTACCCAAAACTCATCTTAATGTTTATTATTACTATATAATGTGTTTTATACAACGGATAGTTTAATTCGTGCAATCAGATTCGTCAAAGACACATTCCAACCATGCTGAAAAATCCCCATAAAACTAGTCATTTTTTATTGATAACTATGTCAACTCTTGAATGGAATGGAACCTAATGGAACCTCTGAACCTGGCAGTGTCATCGCAGCCAGAAATACCATCTGTAATCCTGCAGGTTAAATATGTTGCAGCCTCGTTTTTATGGAGAATCTAACTGCATACTGTTAAAATCTATCCTGGTCTTTTCTGCACTTTATACTCCCAAATCAGCTGTTTTCCATGCCTCTGTATGTGTGTGTGTGTGTGTGTGTGTGTGTGTGTGTGTGTGGCAGACCAATCATCTCATATTTGAATAATTCATGAGATTACAGCATGACACAGGGCCTTTTGGTGCACAGGGACTGAGAAAAAGCTTCACATTTACAAAATGGACTGAGCTCATGAACGGCTTGCTGTGCTAACCGCTCGCTATGCTTCTTAAAGCGGCACACCGCTCAATTTAAGAACTCCTATCATGTCATTCGTATGCTCCAGGACAGTCTAATCAATACTTCTATAATCAATCAATACTCTCCCAAAGCCAGAAACAAGAGAACTAAGCCTCAAACATGCTGTGTTATCAGGTTAAAGTCTGGAGCTGCTGGATTTTCTGGATATAAACAGGAATTTTCCGGTTCAGAACTTACAACACTACTACAAAATAAAGCTCATTCGGTGATTAAAAACTCAAATTAACACTCTGTGGGTGGGCAAAATCTGTCTCCCATTCATTGTCTATGGAGCACACACGTACACATTTGTACACATCTTTAGTAGGCAGTAGTGGTCTATTCTATTCTATGCTATTACTGGGGGCATAGAGCAAATTCCCACAATCATGTCCATGATGCAATCAACTGAAAACCTAAATGGCTGCATTTTCAAATATAGCAATCTCTATCTGTCTCCAAAGTGTTTGTGGAAGGAACTAAAAACATGAGGAAGGGAGGAGGGAAGGGAGGATTAATGAGGTATGACCTGTTACACAGTTACAATCATTATGACTCAATATTACAAATGAAAAGCAATGGAAAAAATCCCTGTTTATTTTATTTCTGAACAGAGGTGTGAGCAAGTCAAGTCCCAAGTCTCAGTCTCAAGTCTAAATGTAGAACAGCAAGTCGAGTCAGAACAAATCAAGAGTCCAGTATCAATTTAATATCTTAAAGAAAACTAAATATCTAGGACTTTTCAATGCAATATGGTTTTAATAGGATAAAAACTTGATAAGAGCATCATGAGTTTGATTTCTATAATCAGTTTCAACTTCAATAAATTCAATCATTCCATACAAATTCAGAAAACAGAATTTAAATTCAGTCGTCTGCTGGAACAAATCTCATCACTTTCAATCTAAGTCATTTACACAAACACAAGATCTCAAGTCAAGTCAAGTCCCAAGTCACCAGAACCCAAGTCAAGTCAAGTCTCAAGTCTTCTCTTCATGCACCAAGTCAAGTCTCAAGCAATTAAAACTGTGACTCGAGTCCAAGTCATGTGACTCGAGTCCCCACCTCTGGGCTGCGATCATAGACAGGCTCCGATGTAAACAAACTAGTTGGCTGACTAGCGATATTTATATGCCCACCTTGCATGAAGCCTTCTCTTCATGCATCAAATCAGTGACTTGACTCCCCACCTGTGTTTCTAACAGATGTTAGATGTCAAATATCTGACAAGGTACAACAGACTCAGGCAGCCGTACCTCTGCAATCCTGAGGATGGAGTCTCCGTTGATGTCAAAGGTCGGGGAGTAGGTGATGCACAGCAGGACCTGGACACACAACACAGGAGACACAAACACACTCTAAATAGACTTTAAAGGAGAGTTTAGTCTGTGCTGAGTGTGTTTAGTCTTTATAATATGTAGCAATGTAATCAATTAATTACTAATGCAACTGTGATTATTTGTCATCACCTGTGGTCAGACTTCCTTTTTGTGAGTATTTGTATGTATATCTGCCTTTTCTCATCAAAGACACACCTGATCAATGTCCTTTTAAAACTGCACTAGGGCAACTTTGCACATTGGTGGCTCCAAATGGCAGCGAGAAGTAACTGTTTTAAAAATGTGAACTTCAATAGAAATCCTGTAAGGTAAATGGTTGATCTCTGCTTAATTCACACAAAACGTCTGATCGCGATCTACCGGAAAAAATGTGTCATGCCCTCACATCAGCCACTGGCTTAAAGAACTATCATCCTGTCTTGCACTGGAAAAACTAACATATAGTCTCAAACGTAAGCTCTGTGAATTCTACAAAATTTGGGGCCTTTTTCTACGTCTTCTTGAAAGCGAAGATCTGCAACACCTTCTGGATTCACGAATCCTCTCCTGGCTAGTCCTATATAGGCGTTTGATACTATAGTATGTATATTTGTATTGAAAATATCTATTATTCTTATGCTATGCTCTACATTTGTATGACACTCCTCTGGTTGTTACTGCTCTATTGTCTGCACATTCGCCGTACTTTATATATCTAAATGGAAATGCACTGTATCTTTTATCTCATTACCATAGCTGTCACTCCTGTTTTTCTTTTATTTGTTTGTTCGAAGGGGCAATTGTCTACATTGTATGTTAACTTTTACATTGTATCCTTGATTTAATGTTCATCAAAAATCCCAATAAACAAATGCTTTAAAAAAAAAAAAAAAAGAAATCCTGTAAGGTGCTGTCAGTAAACTGTTTACCAACAGGCTGGTCTGTGATGCTTTATACCAAAGTAAACCAAATAGGCAAGAGAGGAAAAGATCTAACGCTGGTGAGTCCAGCTTCCTCTGGACGGAGCCCTGCTCACTGCTGGTTAGGAGACGGTGTGGATTTTGCTTCTAATTTTCAATTCCTCACTTCCTGTGTGGGGAAAACTTCCCACCAGTGACCACACTGACACCAGAATTCCACCTGGGCAAATAGGGAGAATCTACAGCATTTCAGTTAGTGGGGGATGGGACGCTCTTCTCTTTTGCAGCCCCACTTTGTGATCCATGTTACCTTCATGACTTCCACCTGCAGGTCTTCGTGGAGAGCCGGGGTGACTCTGATGGCCTCCAGCATCTGGCTGAGCAGCTGTTTCTCCAGGACCTCCACCTCCATCCCGACCCCGCCCACAAACCTGTCCTCACACAGCAGCTTCTGGAGGGGAGAAGGGAGAGAGAGAGGACACTTTCGTTTTCCCTTTGGTGTTGGAATTGGCTCGTCATCAGTGTCAAAAAAAAAAAACATGAATCTTCACATTTTCTGGACACAAAACCTCCATTCATTTCCAAATTTGCAACACGAAACTTTCAATCAACTCATTGCCAGATCATTTCCATCCTGACAGCTACAAAGGGAACAAACTTTGACATTTCCAAATAATTCATTTTGGAGGGTAGAGCAGTACTGAAGTACCAGATCACCAGAACATGCAATGAATACTGGAACTGATCTATGATGGTTAGATACATAACCCGGTTCATCGCTTCTTTTAATATTATTTTTTCAGCACTTGGAAAAAAAACAACTTGGGTGTGAAAAATCCTGACGACAAGTCGATTTGTAGACCATGAATTATATGCAGAAGCAGAAGAATATTATTCAGGATAATAATAATAATATTGAGGTTTGGAAATCACAGTAGTCAATATTCCAATGTTATTTTTTAAATCAGAAATGCATTGGCTAGCTTAAAGCAGCTGGAAGTGGGCCTACTCCAGCTTGAAAAGGTTAAAAGTGGACTTCATTAGAAAGAGTTGATCTTTTTGAAAATTTCTCAACATTCTCAGTGTTGACAATGTGACTAACAGATGCCACTTTTCGCTCACACCATTCATTTCTATGGGAAAACAATTAAGATTGAATTTAAGTATCGTAAAAGTTGAATACATCTGCCTATCTCCTAAAGTACCTATACATTTTAAAATTAGAACAGATAGAACAGTTTCTCGCTGCAAGTATATAGAGGTAATTAGAGTTAGATTCGATTTTGGAGTGAATTCTAATAATTATAATAATAGTGATCACAAAATAGCGGGAATATAAATTATTTGTACAATTATATATTCCAGTACCTGCATGGCAGTAAGCGCCGTCTGTCCCAGTTTGGTGTTTTTAGACTCCAGAGCCATCTGTAGAGGCAGCAGACAGCGCTCTCTGAAACAAACACAGAACACACACTGGTTACAACATGAAACTGAAATACAAATAAAAACGAGAGTTTGTGGAAAAAATGAAATCTAACTAAACTCAATCTTGTCTACTTGTCAAATATAGCAAATCTCTTTAGTTTTTGTCTTTTTGTTTATGTGCAGGGTAAAACATATTTAATTATGGGCAGAAAAGTTTGGGCTATTTTTACTGAATGTTAATTGAAACATTACACAATACCTGTTGCAAACATATGTAAAAATACCTGTTCTGAACTTCTATCACACCTTTAAAAAATACCACCCCTGCCAAAAATATTGCAACTAGAGATGTAAAAAACTATACAAAAAATTGTAAAAAAAAAAAAAAAAAAAAAAAAAGTATAAACTAAAACTACCAAGCCCACATTGAAAACTACTTCAATCTACAGATATTGAAATTAAAAATCCCAAACTATATCAAAATAAAAACTAATAAAGTCAAAACAAGTGTGTGGAAGTCAGAACAGCCGCCGACACATTTCAACCAATTAGTTGATTAGTTAATTATCACCATAAAATAGTTACTTGATTTGTGGGAAAAGCTCAGCCTGGCCGCACACTCTTTCAGGTACAGCGACTTTATTTTCCGCCTTTTTCCACGTTTTTAGATACGAGGTCAATGAGTATTTTGTTTACAGTCCAGCTAACACACACACACACACACACACACACACACACACACACACACACACACACACGAAGAATAGAGAATAAGAATAGATGAGAAGAGGGAGGCGCTGACTAACAAAAGGAGATCAACCCAAGGGGAATAATGGAGTTTTGCGTGATCTTCCCTCTTCTGTCGTGATGTTTCGTGGCTCCGTGGACGATGGAGGCACACGGAGCTCGGCAGGGTGTGAAATGTCCTCGTCCCACACTGAGCCGAGAGGAAGTGAGCCTATCCGTGTCTCTCTCTGTCTCATCCATCCTCTCTCTCTTTCTGATGCTAAAAGGATCACTATGCTCCGAGTAGTCTCTCTCTCTTTCCACTCGTTTCCTCCGTCCCGTCATATCTCTCTACCTTTCTCTCTCCCTCTTTATTTCATCCTCTCTCTCTGTGACTCTCTCTCTCTCTCTCCTTGTCTCCCTTTTCCTCTCTCATTTTTCACTCACTCCTTCCCTCTCTCTGTTTTGCCCTCCCTCTCTCTCTATTCCTCCCTCTCTGTATTTTTCTATTTTTGTATCTATGTATTATTTTTCACTTGCCTTCTCTACCTTTGTCTCTCTCTTTCTCTCTCTCTCGCTGTCTCTCTCTCTCGATCCTTTCTCTAACTCTCTTCCTCCCCCTTTTTCTCCTTCTCTATCTCCCCCTCTCTCTCAGTTCCCTTCTCTTCCTCCCTCTTTCACCCCTCTCTCTCTCTCTGTTTCACTTTCTCCCTCCTTGTCTTCCCCCATCGTTCTCTTTCTCTCTGTTCTCTTTCTCTCTCTGATTTCTCCTTCTCTCTCTTCCTCCCTTCTTCTCTCCCACCCTCTCTCTCAGTCTTCCTCCCTCTCTATATCTCACCTCCCTCTTCTCTCCCTCTCCATCTCTCTCTTTATTCCACCCTCTCATTTCAATTCACCTCAATTCAGGTTAACTCAACATACTTTGTTGGCACAGATGTTAGATGAGCAGGATTGGCATGTAATAAAACCTCTCTCTCCCTCTCTCTCTCTCTTTCTATCTCTCTCTCTCTCTCTCTCTCTCTCTCCAAGTTCAAATTCAAATCTGATCTATCGGCATGACAGGACAGAAACCTGTCTTGCCAAAGCAATGCACTAGGAATGCACCGATATATCGGTCCAATATTGTTTTAACTGATGGTATTTAGCCGATTGTGGAATTGGCATTTTTGTGACCTTTTTTTCTAAGCATGTGTCCTTAATACAACTGCCAAATTAGCAATAGAATAAAACTGACATGGTCTTTTTAAGAAACAAACACGTAATTATCGTAAGATAAGCGGGTCTGAAAAACTTGACCTGTTTTGCACCTGCAAAAGTCTTACAAAATATGGGAGAGAAACTATTAGATATCAGTCTCCATCTATATCAGTGATTGATACCACACACCAGTGATCCAACCTATATCCAGTTCATGAAAGCTCTTCTATCTGCTGTTCTAAACAGCCGGTGTCTGGTAGCTCTTTCCTGGAAAAAAATCCTCTGGCACACAGGAAGTGATGCGTTTTATATTTCCGGCTTGTTTGGAATAAACAGAAGAAGAAGAACTAGGTAGTTAGTATGAGCAGCGATAGCCACCATGGCTGAACAGACAAAGAGAAGAGCGCCACCTACAGAGACTCAAAATGAAGTGTTTATTCATGTGTATTGTCCCTGTCAAATAACTTCATAAAATAAAAATAAATCACGTTTCAACCCCTGGCTTTCCTCAGCTATGAAAGCTAAATACTGTAGCGCTGTAGTGTAGGAAAGAGTCTGTTATGTAACTCGGCCACGATGCCGAACCACAATGCTGGAGCTTTATCTTTCCTTCCCTTTGTCTTGTTCTCTCTCATTCTCTCCCTTACTCTCTATCTCTCTCTCATTATTTGTAGTTGAGTGAGTCACCATGCGAGGCTGCTGATAGTAGCTACTGTACTTCATCTCCCAGCTCTCAGGCTGTCACAACTACACTGTTTCAAATGGACTGGAAGGAGCCACAGTTGACCCAACGGTTCTCATCATTTCCAGTGAGATCAGAGTCTGTTTATGTGCATATACAGTATAAAAAACATAATAAGCCACTGAGAAAATAACACACAGATTGTGTATCTCGCCTCAGAAGAAGCAGAGAAACAAAGAAATATGCAAACAAGCAAGAAAAAAAAAAGAAATGTTGTGTCACATTTAAGACATAAGACACAAAATTCAAAGGAATATAACCTTTTTATCATTTGCTCAGAAATGTCAATAAACAACTTTGTGTGATTATACCAAAATGCTATGTTGGTAATGGTTTTCAAATGAGTTCTATTCAAAAATGCTATATAACCATTTACAAAAAACATTCCTTTTCAAGTTCACCATTTAATATCTCTAAATATAGAGGATCCAGCCTGTAAAAGTGTCATTATTTTGTCAACCAAGGACTTCTGTTACTAACTACGCTTTGGAAAAACATAATTTGTTTCCTTTTTGAGCTGTCAATCATTCTGTAAGAGTAGGTATCATCTTTTTTAAAATGGTGGACATCCCATTTTGTAACAAAGGTCTTGAAATCTTTTTGTTTTGCGAAGACAGGGGAGCACACTGGCTGAGAACCATAGCGCTACATTACAAAGACATTATCATCAATATTTAATCAAATAATCTCTAATAAAACAACAGAGGTTACTGAATTAATAATTCATCTCGTGTTGAGCTGTTGAGTATCTAGAATTTACGGCAGCCTCCACGGTCCAGCGGCCAGCAGTAACAGCTCTCCGCTCGCTTCATGCTTGAGACGCCCGACTCTCTGCTTCACATTTTAAACATTCAAACACTCCAGAGCGTCTTCCAGTGAGCGCAAAACAAGAATACACTTCAGTTCTTGGATCAGCAACATTACAAGCAACCAACTGTAAGGAGTGCAAGAACCAGAGGCAAATTTCCAAGACAATAGATCTGACAAACTATTCCTGTGTTCCCAGAATGATCATTTAAACGCACAGTAGTATGTAAGTAGTACTATGTAATTTCTGCTGCTAGGGGTCTCTCAATCAAAACAATAACAAAAGACGTAGTTTGATGACATCGTGAAGTAGCGTGGGATCATGGGAGGTTTTTTTACGGGAATGAATAATCGTGATCCGTCATGAGTGAGCGATAAAAACAACAGAATGAAAAAAACAACAGAGCGGCTAGAGCGGCTAGCTAGCTAGTGGGCCGACTTCCTTCCTCACTCTCTGACGGATCATCTGGTGTTTCCCGTGTTTCCCCGGAAGTTAGGGGGTAAAGGGGATATGACATCATGACAGGAAGTTAGGGGGTAAAGGGGATATGACATCATGACAGGAAGTTAGGGGGTAAAGGGGATATGACGCCATGACAGGAAGTTAGGGGGTAAAGGGGATATGACGCCATGACAGGAAGTTAGGGGGTAAAGGGGATGTGACGCCATGACAGGAAGTTAGGGGGTAAAGGGGATATGACGCCATGACAGGAAGTTAGGGGGTAAAGGGGATATGACGCCATGACAGGAGACCAAATGAAACGCACCGTTACCTTGAATAAAATTACGGATTTCTCTGGGTTTGAACATTGTTGGAAACATTTGGGATAATGTAAGTACACAACTCAAAAAAATATACATAGCATATAACATGGGTCTAGTCGTTTTTAGATATTTTAATGCGGAAATGTTATTATACCTTTAAGACAGAGGAGTGCTACAAAAGGAAACAGAGGGCTATCAGGTGACGTAATGCAACTTCCATATTCGAGGTCATCAGCTCTTGGGCAACAGTGGCTATAAACAGTTGATTGCATTTCTCAACATAGCTTAGTCATCTCAACATAATTTAATAGTCATGTTCTGTTTTTGACTGGGAACTGATCATTTTTGCCACTGATCCATCTGATTGATTTTGTGTTCAGATCATGTTACCTTAGCATATCTGGTCAGCTAACCATCACTGTCTTGTAAACACATCTGATTTGCACACTAGCTAACATATCTAGCAGAAGCTATAGCATTAGTGTTGGCTAGTTACTAGTTGCACGTTACGTTATCATCAGTTGCTCTGCTAAATGAGCCTGGTAGTTAGCTAGCTAACAGTTTGTTCAGGTTAACTGAGCTGACTCTTCTCAAGCTACAACTCTTCATGTTTTGGAGTAGAGACTAGGGCTAAAGACAAGACAGTTTACT
Organism: Centroberyx affinis; assembly: GCF_046629955.1. NCBI lineage: Eukaryota > Metazoa > Chordata > Actinopteri > Beryciformes > Berycidae > Centroberyx > Centroberyx affinis. Next base: position 8,084 of record NW_027283100.1, on the reverse strand, counting down.
GTGTCACAGTAACCTACATTTGGAAACAAATCCACCTTATCACACTATCCACTTTTACTGAGAACGTTACTGAATTGACCTACACTCACACCAACATCTTTCTCAGATATCTTTCCTGCCCGGTTGTTATATATTTATTCATTATTTGCGCACAGCCAATTCTCCAGTGGACCTCCATGATGAAACCAAATGTGGTTGCTAGGAGATTTGTGATGCAACTAGAACTAAGAAGAGGTACAAAGTTTTTTTTTTTTTTTCTAATTCAAGACGAGCATATTAGAGCATATTAGAACATGTCCACTTAATATCACATATTCTGTGGCAATTTTCCTGGTGCAGTGGCACTTTGTTGCTCAAAGGCACCCTGCTTAAATGTAACACTTTCTTCACACCCACAGTTAAGTTCAATATTTGCATTATCATACCAGAAATGATTTGCTCATTCAAATTCATTCAAATCATACAATCTATGTAGTGCAGACGTGTGTAAGCTGCAGGGCTCAGAGAAGAAGTTTCAGCATTCACATATCTTACTACTAGTGTAGTATAGATATGCACAGGACATCCGGGTGTTGGGGGGTAGATAGGCCTACCTTGCTAGCATTACTACCACTCTGTCTTTATGCTGTTAGCATCACAAAGTTATTACTCTTTATTACTCATTATTAGACTCTTACCATTTTACAGAGGGCTTTCAGGTATGTAGCACACCCTCTGTTGGCCATGTTGGAGGTCCATAAATCTTAGGCAACAGTGGCTGAACAGCTGATTGCGTTTCTAAACGTACAACTTGTCCGTCTCATTCAACAGACACGCTTCATTTCTGTGCTGTTGTTGACTGGGAACCGATCACTTCAACAGATACATCTGATCGATTTTCTGTTTAGATAATGTCAGCTTGTTAGCTAGAAAATAGTATCCGGTTAGCTAACCATCAATTATTAGCACACTAGCTAACATATTCAGTGGAAGCTATTGGTGGTAGCTAGAAGTCACATGTCAACATTATTGTTGGTTGCTTCATATAGACTACCCACTCATTCAAGTCTGCAGGTTTATTGCAGGAGGGTGACTCATGTTTCGACTAAGGAGGCACGCAATCCCACAACAATCCTGTTCTAGCCTGAGTTGTAGATTTAGCCATTACTTGCCGTGGTTGCTAAGAGATTTGTGACCCAACTGCAAAGCGTGTAGTCTAGGCTACAGACAGAAACACTCCAATAGTTCTCGTGTCTTTTTCTCTTAGCTGTGACAGATATTCATGCCAATGAAGCTTTGAACTCAATTGAATTGAAGTGAAAGGTCTGACATTTAACTTACCGAAGTTGCGATGGGGAAATCTTGGCTGATCCATTCTGAGACTCAAGGGTTTCTGTGATATAACAGAACAAAGAGAAAACACATTGTAGTAAAGAAACATCCGACGGTGGACTAACAGACTGTTGCATTGCATTCAAAGTCGGAAGTGAAATTCCCATCTGGCAGGTCGTAATAACAAGCTCCTTGCGTTCCAGCTCGGAAAATCCAGGGAAAAAACATGGACGCCCGTGAGATTTTCTTTGGCCAACATAAAATCCTGTTCCTCATGCAACAACAAATGTTATGTCAGTGGTATTTGGCAACATTAGCTCGCTAGTTAGCATAGAACATTAGCAACTGTGAGTGCAACTTTACATTTCAAATTTATATTTTTAACCATTTACCACACCGGTATTTTGATAGATTTAAGGTCATGCAATGCTGAAAATCAAACTTATAGAATTATAGAGTTAGATATAACTAGATATAACTAAACCCCAAACCCAAATCTGTGTAAAGCCTGACATCTAATGGTAAAAATCATACCACTGAAATTGCCATCTGCTATTGGCTGATCTTTGGTGCCAGGTGATGTCACCACCTGTCTGTAAAAGGTGACATCACTTTAAGTACTCTTTAAGTGTGTTTAGAGCATAACAATCATATTAAAGTAATGCTGTGTCGCGTTTAAACCTCAGTGTTGAGTTTCCTACTTTCCACTGTTCTGTCGCATTTTTCCACAGCATAACTCTCCTGGTACTGTTCAGACTGTGTCACTGTGGTGTGTGTGCGTGTGTGTGTGCGTGCGTGCGTGTGTGTGTGTGTGTGTGTGTGTGTGTGTGTGTGCGTGCCTGTGTGTGTGAGTTTCAAGGTTTTTAGTAGAAGCTGTAGCCTTGCCATTGCGCTATATATTTGCGTGTGCATGAGTGTTTCAAGGTCTGCAGTCCACTTTACCCTTGTGCTAGGTTTATTCATATGCCCTTGTGTGTGTGTGTGTGTGTGTGTGTGTGTGTGTGTGTGTGTGTGTGTGTGTGTGTGTGTGTGTGTGTGTGTGTAAAATTACATGATTCTCCCTTCATCAGCACAATCTGAACCCAGTCTCTACCTGCTGTCTCACTGTTCTTCACAGCAGAGTTTCCCCTGCCGCTGACCATCCTGCCTAATAATAACATCACCATTGAATTCAATGGGCAGTGTGAGTTTCACATGGTTTAAATGCTGTTTCAGAGAATTTCCTTGGTATTGGTTTCCATGGAGAGTTTTAGTGTCACGTGGTCTAAATGCTGTTTCAGAGGCGCTGAAGCGTTCAGATAGACAGCAGTTAGACTTCCTTAGGGTTCTTCTCAGAGGGACAAAGATCCACCTAGAACCATGTGTCTGAAGAACCTTCTTTTGTTTCAAAGGTTCCTCTGGGGTTCTTTGTAAGTTGTATCGAGAACACTTGTCATATGGAGAACCCTGTTTGGAAGAGATTCTTTGGCAGCAGGGGAAGGCTAGATAGACAGTGGAAATTTTTCAGACTTAATAATTTTCTATTCTATTGTTAGCAGACTTTATTTTGAATGAGTGAATGAAACAACACATTCATGTCAACAACAAGGCGCTATTCTGTAACCTGAAAACACTGGCAGTTATTGAGGGACATTTGCATATTATAGCACTTACTTTTTATAGTTTTCTACCACTTTGTGGAGAATAAAAAGTGCTTTCATACAGAGCAACATAGTTCACTTATATGGTTCCGTGTAGAACCCCTGGGGATAGTTCTTGTTCGAGCCTTCAGAACATGAGGGTTCCTTGCAGAAACTTTCAGGGTTCCAGATGTAACCATGTACAGTGGGTTCTAGTGGTAAGGGTTCTAGTTGAATCCCTCTGACAGGTTTCTAGGTATATCATTCACAAAGGGCTCAACCTAGCTGGTGCAGACAAGAAAAATCCACCATTTCACAAGAACTACAGCAATCTTATAATAAATAAAGTATAATATGTTATAGGAATATAACAGGAGTAGTGATAGTGATACCATAGGAGATAAAAAATGCTGTTGAGTGTGATAGGGTCACCAACAAACACACTTTAAGCCTCTAAAGGAATACAATATAGTGATTTTTGCACACACGCACCACGCGCACACACTAGCAGACTCTAAACAAGCACGAATAGACTCTGACATGCATTCCGTATTATCTATTATATCATATGACTGCCTGTGAAACAGCTGTCATCATCACTGTCGCTTAACACTACAGGCACCACCCTAACGGAAAATCCCTGTAATATTTCTATAGAGACTTATAGTGAGTCTGTGGTACTCAGTAGTGAGTTTATACTGACCTTATGGTACTTTATGGTGTTTTTATATGGTATCATAGGGACGTGTAGGTTTACTATGACACCATGGGAGATAAAACTAAAACATTAAGTACAATAAGGTATTGAGTACCACAAACACTCTTTAAGCCCTTATAGGAATAATATGAGTATTGAAGTCGTGCCATGGGAGATAAAAAAAAAAAATACCTTTAAGTACAAAAAGATGACTACTGTATCACTACTACATTCCTATAATATTCCTATAGGGGCTTATAGTTTTGCGGTGATATTTATTATAGGATTACTATGGCAGGTGCCTTACAGTCGCTTATTTCCCCTACTCCCCCCCTGCAGCCGGAGAGACAGGCTACTCACCGCAGGCGTAGACGCAAGCATCGCGGATGGCTTTGTGCCTGTGTCCGGACGCGTCTTTCTGCAGCTTCCGCAGGATTTCCTCCATGGTCGCTCCTTAGAATAAACGGCGTTAGAATGAAACGGAGCGTCGGGCGGGCTGGTTTGTGTGTGTGTGTGCGTGCGTGTGTGTGTGTATGTTTTTTTTGTTTTTTTTTCTTCAGGGCCCCAGTGACAGTGACAGCATCCCTGAATCCCCCGAAGGCGATGATTCATTCCTCCGACCAGCCAGTGATGTCAGGCCGGCCGTCAATCCCATGAAGATGGAAGGAGGAAGCGCCTATTTCTGCATATATCCACCCCTCCTTACGGCTTCCAGGCAGAAAGGCGATTACGAATTGTCATCTACACAGCAATAATCACAAATTGTCATCCGTTCAGAGAAGAATGAATTCAGTTTTAGAAACGCGTATCCTCGTCGCCTGTCATTTATTTTACAGCACTACCGTGTTTTGAAATCCGGTCCAGCTGATACTTGTATTCCTCGCGGCGTCCAGGTCCGTTAACTTCTATCCCCCCTATCAAGGCGCCTGCTCGGCAGGGAATTACCGCTGCGCTGTATGAGACCGTTCCTACGGGTTTTTCTCCAACCTGGCAACACTGTATTTACACTAATTCCCCGTAGGAAAGCTTGAAAACGTGGTGAGGACTTACCGGGAGCGACTGGAATAGGATTTCCTGGTTCAGCAGGGCGACAGGTGGAAGCTCGGATGTGTCAAACCAGCAGGAAATAACCAGAATAAGAGCAGAAGTTAGGTGACTGTTCCTTCAAAATAAAAGTGTAAATTTGTCATTTTAGAAGGCTACAGAACACTAATAATACTGGATTGAAATATGGAGTGAAACAAGGTATAGCAGTAAAATATATATTATAAAATGTATTATATTGTATTATTGTCTATGGTATTTCCTCATGAAAGGAGGAGTGCTAAAAAAAATTAGCTTATTATTCATATATATATATATATATATATATATATATATATATATGTATTTTATTTGCAGGTGCAATATGCAACATTTTTGACATTAAAAAATATTATTAAATAGAATAAATTCTACATGATTATACAGTCTGTGTGTCCCTGTGATTTAAATGACGTTGAGGATGTTTTGGGGTGTATATCATTTGTTGTGTTGTGTGAGCAGGAAAGACACAGCAACAACAACAATGGAGGAAAGCAGAAAAAAAAAAAGAACAGCGAAGCTAAACATGCAGCAGATAAGACCCATTCAAAAACACAGTGAACATTGTCATTACTTTTTTTTTTTTTTTTTTTTTTTTTTTTACTGCAGATTGGCTGTGTTCACTGTCTGTTTGTTCCACATCTGTAGGGGTATATTGGAGTTACCTCAGCATCAGGATAGAGGCCGTTACAACATCGACAGATCATCAAGATGAGTGACAAGTGCTGGGGCGGGGACTTCACCAACTGAAGGGGAAGGAGGGCGGGACTAACAATACACTTCACTGACGTCTGCCTATACTGTATATCTGTGTGTGTGATAAAGACGGCTGTGGACTGAACCAGGGAAGCACAGCCTGTTAGACCTAACCCCAAAAGAGGAACATTTATTTAAAGACTGTGGACCCAACACTCAAAACCTCTTCTTCCCTGCCGGCCCTGCTATTGGCTCCATCATTACAAACACAGGCTGCACGGCCGAGCTTTGTTCAAACCCACAGAACTTTATTTTAAACTCTAGTCAAGATAACAAGTTTTCCAAAGAGACCAAGTGTGTCATGCTGAATTACAGGGAAATGTGTATATAATGATGCACAAACATCTAGATTTTTTCCATTTGATGTAATGGTGCAGCCATAAAAACATGGCGTCTTGTATTTGAATATTTCATTCAATATAAGCAGCTAGAGCTTCAAGAAGGAGTTGGACCGAGCAGATACAGAATATGGATGTGGAAGGGTAAAGTCAAGAAAGGTCAGTGTACAAGGGTTTAAAACCCACTGCATAATTTATGTATTTTTTTAGTGTGTGTGAGGCAAGAACCAGAGTGTTTTCCCATGTTCTGGAGGACCAAATGCAACTGAGTCTGGAGAAAAGGGGTGTCAAAGCTAGCTGAGAATGAGGAGAAGGAGATGAGGTCTCTCTGAATGACGTCAGTGGATGTTACCCAGCTGGAAAGCAAAGTGGAGATGTTGACTAAGCTCCTGGGCCAGCTCCAAGCAGAGAAAGACAACATCTAAAGGGAGAGAGTGACAGTGGGTGCACAAAATGACTGATGTTTTGTTGTTCTTTTAGATGCTTCCTAACATCACATTCACACTGTGAGCTACACAATCAGCAAGTAAGTCCATTAATTTCCTACAGAGCTAAGAGACCAGAGAAACTTGGCCCATGTGCGGATGCTCAACAGGCTTGCCAGGGCTAGAAACGCTGGCCTTGGCTGAACTTATTACAGTCAGCAGCCAGATTTCCATGCTGCTTCCTTGTTTCCCTACTGATGTGATTTAGTTTCATGAATAATAGTTCTGCCTGGCGAGTGCAAAATGGATGTAAATTTGGCAGAATTTGGAGTTTTGCTTAATTGAAACGTCTTCTCAGGCCATAAACTGTTACGATTGGTTCAATCAGGAGACCAATCAAAAAATAGATGAGGCGAGCCAATTTGAAACATACAAACATTTGTGTTAGCTAACTTACTCTGTCTTTGACAATGCCAGCTCTTCCCATCACGATTCCGCTTGATGTTTCAAATTGGCTCGCCTTCTCTATTTTTTGATTGGTCGCCTGATTGAACCAATCATAACAGTTTCTGCCCTGAGAAGACGTTTCAATAAGCAAAACTCCTATCTGCGGAAATTTGATTACAGCCATTCAAAGCTTCCCAGTTCTCTATACAACGTTTATTTTGGAAGACTACAGGAATAAACGATGCTTGGAGAATGGTTGCATCCATCCTTGGGGTCGAAGATAAGCTCTGAAGTCATTCAATGTATTTTTTTTTCTGTTCTGCAACAAAAAAACATGATTTGTATAAACACATGGCTTATTTTTAGTAATAAAAACTGCACAAGACCACGACATGCAACTGGAGCCTCTCACACAGACAATCAGCAGAACAGAGCAACCCATCAACCAAGTTGCTCTCAGTGTGTAAAACAGGTAAGAACAACTCCAGCAAGCCTTGTATGTTGGGAAGAGCAGAGGTGGAAAGTAACTAAGTACATTTACTCGAATACTGTACTTAAATTACAATTTTGAGGTACTTATACTTTACTTGAGTATTACCATTTTATGCTACTTTATACTTCAACTCCACTACATTTCAGAGGGAAATATTGTACTTTTTACTCCACTACCTTTATTTGATAACTTAAGTTACTAGTTACTTTGCAGATTCAGATTATTAATACAAAATATAATCAACTAATAAATTGTGATGTATTATTATAGATTAGTGTAAGCTACCCAGCAGTATATAAAGTAGTGGAAATCAGCCCCCACCTTTTCCAGCTGCAACATTAAAGTGATGCTTACACATTAATGTATCAATAATTATAATTCAATAATATAATATATACTGTGTGATTCTGAAATGGGTCATTCTGCATAATGAGTACTTTTACTTTTGTTGCTTAAAGTACTTTTTGATGCTAATACTTGTGTACTTTTACTTAAGTAACATTTTGAATGCAGGACTTTTACTTGTAACAGAGTATTTTTATACTGTGGTATTTCTACTTTTACTTAAGTAAAAGATCTGAGTACTTCTCTCACCACTGGGGAAAAGTCATCAGTGTCCTGGTCCTGACAAGGAGGGAAGAGGAGATAGAGGAAAAAAAAGAAGACTGAGAAGAAGCACAAGAAGAAAATGGAGTCCACTTCCAACTCTGACTCCAACAGTTTCCTGAATTTCCTCAAGCAAAGAACCTGAGCACATTGACACTTGTGTGTGCGCACACACACACACACACACACACACACACCTGCTCACACCCACTTATAACACCCATCACCTCCTGCCACAACCAAAAATTATTAAGAATGACAAAAATATTAAGAGAATCAGCAACAAACTAAGATCTACATGAAGAGGGA